>NW_009616423.1:0-7509 GCF_000690535.1 Cariama cristata
AATGAGAAAACCCCATCCAAAAAGCTGGGAAAAAAAAAATAATCAAAGAAGCATTTCCATTAGCTCTAGGAATTCTTTACAATGTCAGCATAAGAAATTTTTTTTAGTTATTGTGCAGGCCACTTTCACAGTTAGGAATATATCTAGGTTGTTGAATATGTTATTAATATAAACAACATACAGAAAGTTCTTGTCATGTTGATCTTGTATCTTGTCATAGGAATTGTCATGGTTTACCAGAAATTATTATGTTTCACCGCAAGATTTTTTCTAAATGTCTTGCATTTTTTAAAAAAAAATAAATATGAGGAATAGAAATGTTTATAAGAGTTAAGTATTCTTAGAGGGAGCAAAAAAACTGGCTCCCTTTTAGCAACACAGAGTATGCTAAATTCTTTAAAGTTGCTTATGCTAAGATTGATTATGTAAAGGATACTCTGGACAAATTAGAATAAGGGGAATGAATTAAAGAAATAAAGCCTCTAAGTTCCTATTCCAATATTGCTGTTCCTCTAGGACTGTAATTCCTGGATAAGTGCCACATCTGCCTTCTGCAGTTTAATTTACTGACAATTTTACCTTTTTCTCAGGAAAACATAGTATTTATTCATATAATATGACATGTCACAATATTTCAGTGATTATCCAGTTGCTTTATGTATGGTCATAATACCATCTGGTATACAGGTAGCCTTCTTTTTGCATGTGTACCATCTGGAACATCTATCTATATTCTAATTATTGTACAGATGAGATTTTTGTTTTTACAGAAACACCATATTGGCTGTACCCTTCATTGATTGCTTAATTTAAAAAACCACAATGTAAAATAATATAAAACAGAAACAAAAACTTGGCATCTTGAATTTGTTTTAGCTGTCACATTTTCCTATGCATTTCTTCTAAGGAATTAAACAAGAAAAACAATTCTAAATGTATTTACAACTACTTTGCTATTCATTTTAGTAGAAACAGGATCTGGTTATTTGGGTGACATGAGATAACACTTTCAGTTTAAAGTAGTTTAGAAGCTGTGTATACACAAAAGTTTCACACGTTGAACTGAATTCAGTTCTCCACCGTTCTGTACAAGTTAGAGTGTCTAAATCCTTCTTACAAAACTGCATAGTGTGACCACAAAATAGTGTGATGCATTCTGTTGTCACTGGCAAGTGTACATAACTATTTGTGGACCATATGATGTAATTTTGGTTCAGGGACTAAAAAAAGTTATGAAGTATCAATATCGCCTCAGCCCTGCAAATGTACGCTAGTATTTTTGTAAAAACAGAAGTTCAAAACATTCCCAAGACCCTCGTAAGTTATTTGCATACATTTGCCTTACCTAGACCATCAGCTTTTACATTATATATTCATAGCAAAAATATCATTAGGCTAAGATCCCATAATAAATACATTCTGTCTCAAAGAGTTTACACAGGAGGGAGATTTGGTAATAGATTTTAGGCAGGGGCACACGGTGACTCACTAGGTTTCCTACAGCTTCTTTGAAGGACTGGACAGGGCTGAAGCTAGAGAGAAGTCAGTGACATTGTCCAATCCGAAGAAACCTTTAGATCACTTCTTCCCAGGGCCTGGACTAATATATACCTAACATTGCTGACCCATATCAACGAGTAAACAGAGTCTGCGCTATCACCCAGGAATGCTCCATGGCATGTCTTACAAACCTAATATCCGACTATAGCCTTATTGCACCTCGACACCATTTCAATCAGGGACTAGTGTTTTGCACCAGAGGTGGTGGAGCAAGGGGAGAAAGAGAGAGATGGAGTGGAGTTCTTTCTGGATCTGAAAAAGAAATGCCTGACAAATGGCATAATAAAATACCTGTTTTAATACGGCAGAATAAAAAGCAATCTAGATATTGAGTACATCTTATGTCCCTTTAGATACTAGGAACCTCGCTTTTGTGTGGTATTGGGCAGACCCTGGGTGAATTTCCCCACAGCATGCCACACAGATTCTGTCTGTGGAGAGCCTCCTTCCTCCTCCCATGCCATGGTGCCTCTTACTTTGTGTAACAAGCAAAACTATAGATCTTATCCTGGAAAGCTGGAATGTCATCTCTCGTAACGTCCACCAGAGTACAGCGTAAACCAGCATGGGACACTCCAAAAGATTCATGCTAATATAATGACTTCTCAAACCCTGAGTACAAGGCCCAAAAGAGCAGACAGTCTGTTCAAGATGACCAGCTTCTCAAATGCAATGTCTTCTGAAGGCTTCCAATACAACTAGGCTGTACACCATTGCTCCATGCTTCAGATTTTCCTTCCCAAAATTGCCCATATGTTAAGGTAGAGCAACAACTACTATTTATTTCATTCATTTCCCAAATGGCGATGCCTGGTACATAAGAACTGTGAGATGCACTGTACTTCATTCCTTTTCTGTAGCTGGGATGTTTATAGGATGAAACTAAGATTGCCAGGTGCAACAAGAAGGCCCTGGCTTGGTGTCGAACTCAGATGTTCAGTTTCAAACATTACTACCATGAGGTATCTGAAGAAATTTTTAAATTTTTTGTTTTAAAGGAAGGTATCTATTCTCCCTTGTATTTTTTCTAAATTATTATGCAAAAAGTGAAAGTTAATACACCTGAAGTATTTTGAGTTATGAAATACAAATGCGTCAGTACAAATGCATTGAAATTCCCAGTGCTTAGCATAGAGAGATGAAAGACTCGGAAGCTACATACAAAATTCTGTATGAAAACACATGTAAATATGGTCAGTTTGCACAGAATGCCTATTTTCATTCATATTTTATTGTAGTGAAAGATTACTTTCTTTGATGAAATAGATAAATGAAATGCTCTAGAAAATTATCTGTGAACAAAAAGGTCTTTTTTGATTCAAATAATTGATCTCCAGATCTGAATGTTCATCAGTGTTTCTGTGCTGGAAAAATGAAAATGAGGCTGTGTTGAAATATAAATCTTTCATTCGAGTCTCAGCACTACCTTAAGTAACTTTAGGATGCCTTATTTGTGATAATTAATAACTTCCCCTTTAGGATGAAAAGTGGGACTCATGATTAATAACTGGTATGAAATGCACAGAAATGTTAAAATCACTTAATAATAAGTCTATGGTATACAATCCATGAGTTCTAAGTTCTAAACTCAGTTTACTTCCCCAAAGCTTTGATGTATTTTGTAGGACATAGGCTCTCTCACTGCAATTAGGGTAAATACAAAAAATATATGACTGCCTTTGGCATTCATGTTTTTTCAGATGCCTAAATTAGCATCCTCTCAGAAATGTCCTTGAAAGGTTCAGTTTACAGATGACCTCTGTCTGGACTGTAACAGTTCCATTGTAAGAACAAGAAGTCAAGCCTGCATTTGGCCACTTGAAGTATATTTTTAGAGTATATGTAAATACATGATAAAGGCGGTTTCCCTACTATTGCCTATACAGTGTATTACTATATGTCACTATTATGCAGCGGTAGCAGAGGCTTCTCTTCTGCTAGCACACAGTAATTAACAAGAAAGAGGAGAGAGCGAGAGACATTTCCAAAGAAAAGAACAATTTAAACCACATTTACAATTATTTTCATTATAATCAACATTTTTATCTCAAAGGTAACTTGCCGTTTGAGATAATCTGTGACCTTTAAGAATATCATCATGAGAATGTGTTTAAAATATATATCAGATTGAGTAGGATCTCAAATTTATTTATTCTGGTTTTTGACTTTGTACAGTATTTTCCGTTGTGTTTGCAACCTAGGTTTTGTTCCTTTTACTTTAAAATGTAGATAATGTTAGCTAAAACTGTAAGAATATAATGCATTAGGTAAAATAATATAAAACTCTCTTAAACTCAAATGCTGAAATACACTATAAAATATCCTAGGGGCTATTGCTTCCCCTACTGTAATCTGGCTTGCTTTTAAATTGTTCTCTTCTGGCAAGAAATCAATGAAATACAGAATTCCTTTAATTAGTTGGAATTTCAAACTAAGCATCTTATCCTTTTAGATCTATAATCATTACAAAGGCAGGAAAAATCCTACAGACATTAATTCAGTAAAGAAATTATATACAAATTGCAAGATGTTATTTAATTCTCAGTTAATTATGTACAATATTCTCTAAATGTTTCCCTAGGCTGAATTGAGCAAAGTGATTCTAAAAATCCACGGCTTACATACTTCTTGACTAAGAGTCCAGCTCTTGATTCTATACAAACAGAGGCAAGTTAAGCAGGCAGAACTGTATCTACCGCTGAACCTAAAATAACTATAGAAGAATTTAAGGACCAGTGCACAACCCTTAAAGAAGGCTCAGACTGATGACTCCATTTTTTTTTTAATTTTTTTTTTTCTTTTTAAGTAAAGAGAACATCTTGCATATGACCTTAGCTTATAACTCTCTTATGACTTAAGATTTAATTGAGCTAGTAAATCCTTAAATTCTAGATTATTTCCTCCTTACACCTTTTTAATATTCAGTCTCTGCTTCCTCAATAATATATCTCTGTCATTCACAGTACTGAAAATAGAATTTAAATCGTTATTTATAGCCAGCATTCAGCTATTTATGGAGAGATTAAGCAATATTTGAATAAGATGGAAGTATCTATGTAACCAGGACTTCCTCAAGAATTTGAAGTAGTGAAAGCAATCTCCAAGTCACTAGTGATTATTTTCCATGACTTGGAGTATAGATGATGTATTACAGGCCAGTAGAAGACAAAACTTAATCTTTAACTTTTAAAGGAGGAAAAAAGGGTATGAGAAAATTATAGACCTGTCAACCTCATTGCAGTATCCAGAAAGGTACTGGAACAAATTAAACAATCCATTTACAAAGCCTTGAAAGAATAACAAAGTGACAAGAAACAAACTGTCTTAAGCCAATTGAATTTCCCTCTTTGACAGGTTAAGTGGCTAAGGGGTAAGAAGTCATAAGCTGTTCTACATGACATTCTCATTGAAATTAGGAAAACATGGTGAAGATGAAATTATTATATATTGTGTCCAAAACTACAAAAAAAAAAAAAAGAGAAAGCCCCCCAAAATAATCAAAATATTGTGCATGAGCAATCCTTTGGTGAGGCTTCTCAGTTTGACATCAAACAGGGTTCTGCAGAGTTCCACTCCAAGTTCAGTCGTTGTTAATAGTTTATAATAAGACTTAACTTCAAGTAGAGAGCAAACATTTCATATGTACAGATTATGCCATTTGTGTGGCATGAAATTTTAAAAACAAGTAAGCAAATCTCATTCTGTGACCTATTAAGTGTTCATCTTGTGTAAGATGCTCAAGCTTGCTATCCTACTCTCCTTATTTCTCATGGCACTTCAGCTTGTCTATCTTTTAGGCATCATACTTTGAAAATATAGGCAAACAAGATGGAGCATAGAGAAAAGCAACAGAAACAAGAGATATAAAAGACAATGTATTAGAAAAGGATCAAAAATAGATGTTTTTACTCTTGAATACTATGCTATTACTGTCCTTGAGGGCAGCAAGGATAGGCAGGGAAGGGAAAAGGTGATTAATGATGGCATAGTTCTAGTGTGTAAAATATTTTTATAGAGAATGTGAATGGTTTTTCCTCTAGGTTCAGGGAGGTTTGCTCAAGAACTAATGAGCTTTGCCTGCAAGAGAATATAGATTGCTAGAAAGACAGTCTTTCATACATATAAGCATAACAACTAGTTACCTGGAATGGCTGAGGAATCCCTGCCAATAAACAGCTTCTTAAAGTGATAGGACTTACATTTGAGGCTGTGACAAAATCTAGGAGGGATAAACACCAAAGAAATGACATTAGTAATAAGACCCAATGCTTCCCCCCCCCACCCCCCCCTTAGGAAAATGGAATTGGGCTAGAAAGACATATATGAAGCTGATTTTACTACTGGAAAGAAACAAACAGAAACATTTTCATTTGAGTCTCATCAGCACCATATACAACTAAGGAAAGCAACATACTAAATATAAAGTAATTATATAGAGAGGGAAATATTAATTTCTTCCCAAGATATTTTATTGCTTCATGGAAAAGGATAAAAATGTACATGTAGTTGCACACATACTTGCTTGGGAAATTCCTATTTGCCACAAGGAGGATATAAATACCCTAGCCAAAAAAAGCTAGGTGAATCAAGACGGCTAAGAATTGTAACAATGTGGGAAAGCTTATCATCTTAACTATTTCCCATCTTGAGTTAATCACTTTACAGAAATTATTTCAGAAAATGAAGCAAAGGTAGCACCCAGGAGTCCAAGACCCACCTGTCACATTTGTTGTCCATGAAACATATAAACTAGAAGTGAATCATAAATACAGCTTCGTGACACTTTTTCTGAATCAGTCTAAAAATCAGACTTATATCAATGCCCTAAAATTTTACTCTTGAAGATGTAGTCTGCCGAATAAAATAAAAACAATTTTTTTAAAAAAACAAACAAAAAAGAAACAAAACTAAAAGCTTGACCACTAAATGTTTTAAAAAAGAAAAAAAAAAAAGTCCAGAGTAGATAAGACTCCAGAGTACATATCTACTCTGGCCAGTCCAGAGTAGAAAACTGATGCTTAAATACCTTCCACTGTTCTAGTGAATTAAAGTCATGTTCTTCTCTGTTAGCTCTGAATCAATTAAGAAAAACAGATAGAACCAATTGTAAGAGAAGAAACATTCAAATAGGAAATATGACACCTGCAAAAAGCCATAAACACAAAATAATGAACTTAATTCTGTATAAATGGAAATGTTCAAATGAAAACCAAATTTCTGCTTAAGGGACGTAGAAAGTATTCAATCACAACAGTAACCAATCTCAAAGCAAAAGCTTCTGGAAACACATCACAGCTAGAGGTCAAATCAACTGTTTCCACACCAGCATTTGGTGTTTATTGAGACACCACCAGTTATCCCATCTTGCATCCAGCTACTACTGTGAAAGGGCACAGATCATCTGTAGGGCTGATGCCATATCTGAGATAACTACATGGGTCAAGCAGTAACCAGGACATCTCTGTCAGGTAGCAGCAAGAGCAGGGCTGCTCCACAAGTGGAAAACAAGCAATGAGCCAAGGGTGACCCTAGCGCAAGTGATGCCTCCCCAATAGTGCACAGTTCCTGAGCAAGGTGGGCAGAGCCATGTGCTGGCAGTAGCAGGTCCTACCAACAGCCCAGTGAGCGCTGGTCAAAGGAAAGAGTCAGAGCCAGAGCTCAGCCAGGAGGGGATGTGGACGAGAACAGTATAGGTAAAGCAAGACTAGGGGCCTAGCCTGAACTGAAATGGGGCCTTGGGTAGGGGTGTGGGTTGTGGTCCCAGGTGAGGCTTGTCACTGCCATTAAAGCCTATCACAGTACTCAGGGCCCTGACAATCTCAAATGGCACTAGATGTCTTTCTTATCATGGGGGAACTGGGCCCCTAATGTTTTGCAATTAGTTGGATAACTTGGTCACAATAACAATAAAATAATTTTATAGTAATTATTTATTTTCTTTATTATCTA
>NW_009616424.1:0-5733 GCF_000690535.1 Cariama cristata
GAGACGCCACGATGAGGCTCTACAGCCTAAGTGTCCTTTACAAAGGCGACCCTAAAGTGCATTTACTGAAAGCTGCCTATGACGTGTCCACTTTCAACTTCTTCCAGAGGTCCAGGTGGGTGCCTGGAGTGCCAGAACCTCCCGAGGGAGGTTTGGCAGGGAGGAATCTTCCCCTGTGCATTGCGAGGCTGGCACATGGCTTGGGCAGGACCTTGGGGAGAGGCAGTAGAAGCTTTTGGGGGGGGTTCTGCCCTGTTCTGCTCCTGTGTTACTGGGGATGCAGTGACAGCAGTAACAGCCTTCTCCCAAGGGACAGACTGACAAGAGACACTCCATGTGTCTGTGACCCTGCGTGCACGGTTTGTTGCTGCAAAATCCACTTTAAGCGATCTTTCAGCCTCAGGAACAAAGTGAAACCTTGTTTCCCGTAAGAGCTGCCAAGGGCCTGCAGCAGGAGGTCAAGTTTGACTCGGTAAATCATCCACTGTAGCCAGGCGATAAAATCTGGGTGCAGGGAAACACCCGGAGTGCTCAGGTCAACTGTTCTCCCTCCAGCGAGTGCCTAAACCTAATAGTCACGGCAGCTTCTGGGGTGTGAGAGGTGAGTGGGAGGAGGCTTGTCTTTGCGTCAGACTAATGACACTTGCCTGACACCCCCGATATCTTTTTATTTAGGTGTTTGGTCTAATCTTAAACTTTTCCCAGCCCACAAACCTCTGCTCAGGTTATTCTCGTGGCTTCAGGTGAGCCAGTTTAGCCCTGAACGCCGATCCGGGCTCGTGGGTGTCCAGCTGCCCACTCCGTACACACAGAGAGATTGTGGAGCTCTCTCAGCAGCTGCCCTGAAGCTTGCAGCTGAGGGAAGCTCCCAAAAGCCTCTAAAAGTTATAAAATAAAGCAAGCGCCTGTTGCAAAACAGCTCGTTTCCCAGCCGCCCAGCTCCAGATGATAAAGGCTTTAGGAAATACTCACCTACGGGACTCAAATTTTCCATGCCCCATCCCTGCCAAGATTTTATAGAGCCTCGAGCACATTTGGTTCTGCAATTCCAGTGATAAAGGGAAAATACTGAAATAAGATTGTATTAAAAAATATTTTCTTAGCCAAATATGCGAGAGGGATAAAGGAGCTGTGCCAGCGCTGCCAGCACACACTCTTGAAGATGGATTGCAGCGGGTGAAGTAATCGCTTAAAAACCCAAATCGCTTTGTAGTCGCAACTCTTAGTTTTCCAAATCCTGAGCAAATTCCCTGTGTGGTTTTACTGTTAGCTACGGCCGAAAGAGCTGCTTCCCCAGAAGCGGGCTGTTTCTTTGCTTAAAAAAAGTCTTGGCTTTTTGGGAACAGCGATGCTGTTTGTGGAGGGTGAGGGGGTGTCTGTGCTCATTAATCTTGCAGCTTTTCTCCAGTGGTTAATCCTTGTCCTGGGCTGGTTCCCCAGTTGTTCGTGGAGGGGCTGTTTGTGCCTCAGTGCTCGTGAGAGCTCAGCCTAGGAGTGATGTTTAAGGTGTGACTAACTTAAGTTTGGGTTAAAAATGCTGCATGTACATTTTTTGATGCTATGGAGTTACCGAAGAGTTGCGTTTGGGGTTTCAATCTGGGATAAACGTGGTTGTGGTTCCTGGGAGCCGTGAGAACCTGCTGGACAGGAGGACGGGGCCGGCCGGGTCGTGCCAGTGTGTGGTGTCTGCTGTCAAACGTCTGCCAAATAATTTTTAGAGGTCGGGAACGTGGCATGAGGGAATGAAGTCTTAGGTGGCTGATTCCTCCGGGAATACTGTGAAATACTGGAATTGTGATGGTGGGTGCTGTGGCTGCCAGCAGGTCCCCCAGACCAGGAGGAACATGTTGATCTTCTGTTTCTGCAGAAGTTGGGTGTTAAGAAGTCTTTGGGATGGTCTTTTCTTTGCAGCTAGAAACCTGACGATTCGGAGCCCTAGTGGAACCGGCGTCTGATTGCGTGGTGTCCAGGCTGGGAGAGATGCAAAAACCCCTAAGGAATATGTAAACTGGGAGAGGCAAATCCCCATTCTGGAGTTGCTTCCAGTGGTGGAAGGCAGTGAGGAAACAGTCGTCTTTGCCACGCCAGTGTCCGTGTTCGTTGATGTTTCCTCAGCACTGCATCACGTGAAGCTCCCGAGCGGGAGCTGTTGGTGTGGGGGGTGTTTGAGCAAACTCTGTAATCTGAGCTCTGACAGGTTTCCCTTCCTGGGGCTTTGCAGCTGAAGTGGGGAATTTGTCACCTCATGTTCAATAATCCCGGCGTGCCCAGGACAATGTGTGTTGGGAACAGGTTTATTTTGCATTTGCTCATGATTTTTGACCTCTTTTCTTTTGCTGTGGGGTGAAGAGGAGGGTTTATGGGAGAAGCCTGTTTGGCAGGGCTTGAGTCTGGGCTCAGGAATGTTTCCAGACTTAGAGCGAGTCTGGCATAAGGATGTTCCTTAATTTTGACTTGTGGTTGCCGGTCAAATGGCCTCCATGGGATGCCAGCGCTTTGTGTGGTATTTGGGTGAGGGCCCCGGGCACAAGATAAAAGCTCACGCGGGAGAAGGGGTCGGGGTGCCCTTGCAGCCCCTCGCCGCCTGTGAGCAGGGCGCAGCCAACCGTCAGGCGTTAGACAGACAGATCCATGGTTCAGTGGTGTTTTACTTTCTGCTAAATCGCCAAAAAGCAAGTTCAGCCCAAGGACGCCAGTCCCTCGCTGCGGCTGGAGGGATGTGGTTGCTCCCCTGGGCCTGGTGAAGCTGGAGGTGTTTGGGTGGTGGCTGCAGCTCTGTGTAGGTGCGGAGTCTGGCCTCTTCCCTGAGGAAACCCCACAGCTCAGCCACATCCCCACTACCCAAACGTGGTGCTGGGGTCATGGGGAAGGGTTTCAGTTCACCCAAAGCACCAGGGACCTGTGGGACAGGTGATCTCCCCCCTCATTGCTGCGCCAGCACCCCCATAGCTCTCCAAGCCACACGCAGCTCCCACAGAGCCGGGTCCCCTCACAGACTCGAGCACCAACACTTTGTGTTTGCAGCGTGCAGGAATTCATGACCTTCACGAGCCAGCTGATCGTGGAGCGCTCGGAGCTGGGCAGCAGAGCCTCTGTCAAGGAGCAAGGTAAGAGGATAACCCGGGGTCAGCACGCACAGCTGCACGTGCTTCGCTCCGTGTCCATTTATGATAAAAAATGAGACCTCAAAACAGTGCCGAGGCGAGTAGCACTAAAGGCGTGAGGTGGCTGAGCCAGGTGAGAGCCCAGCCCACCCCGCGAGAGAGGTTATGGGAAGAAGAGAGACCTGTTTTTCAAGGCTGCCACCTTCAAGCTTCGTTACTCTCCTTGCCGCCCTTGGGACACTTGGAGCTGCCCCTGAGCTTTCCTGGTTTGTCCCATCCCTCGCCCACGCAGCAGCTGCGATCCCCCGAGGGGCAGCTGTGCTGGCGCCGCCTCCTGCTCCTCTCACTTCAGCTCTGCTGTGCTAGTCTGGGCTCCGTACCCCAATCTCTGGCCTCATCTGCAGCCTGCCCGTCCCACTCCATGTGCCTCCCAAACCCCTGAGACGTGTAGGGTGCAGCCTCTTTAATGATACTGCAGGCTTGTGGCGTGTTGTTATTTATTAAAATCAGGCTGAGCACTTCCCCTGCTGTTTTTTGTTTAACACTGGCAATACCTGCTGCCCTGGAAAGTTAGCGTCATGTCCCGCACCACGTGGTTGCACTGCGGTGACCTGCTGAAGCACAGCTTGGGGCTGATTTTCATCCTCTCTTGAGCCTTTCCTGCTCTCCTAATGAAATTGTGTGAAATGCAGCTGCTGAATGAAGCCTTCCAGGGCAATTTGTCGGTTGTGGAAGAGCT
Organism: Cariama cristata; assembly: GCF_000690535.1. Classification (NCBI taxonomy): domain Eukaryota; kingdom Metazoa; phylum Chordata; class Aves; order Cariamiformes; family Cariamidae; genus Cariama; species Cariama cristata. The sequence continues at coordinate 3,844 of NW_009616424.1, forward strand.
GCTGGGGCTGGGCAGGAGGTGGCCGGTGCTGGGGGAGGCTCTGGACCTTCCCACTGCCTCTCTGACGTCAATTCTCTGCCCAGAGTACCTCTGCCATGTGTACGTCCGGAACGACGGGCTGGCTGGAGTGGTGATTGCAGATAACGAGTATCCACAGCGAGTTTGCTTCACCTTGCTGGACAAGGTGAGTGCGCAGGCTGGGAGCGGCTCCGGAGGTGACAGTCTGTGATGGGGCTGCTCTGTGAAGCTCCTCCAGATCTCCCGCTGTGACAAGGAAATGACCCTCGTGCTCCTTAGCTGGGGGACATCAGCTGAGCTGAGCGAGATCCGGCCAGCCCAAAGACTTCCAAGCTGTGCAGTGGCTTGGCTTTGCCCGCTAGGACTTAGTCCCAGCTCCAGTCTGCTGCCAGCCCAGGCATTGGCCTCACAAACGCCCCGGCCTCCCTGTCTGGCTTGGGTTTTAAGTGGGAAAATGGGGTGCAGCCATGGTCCTGGCGTTGCCGAAAACCAGTGATTATGTGTCTGACCACCCTGGCAGGGCGCAGGGCTTTGGGGACAGTTGGGGATGGCCACCCCTACCTGGCATGGGCACCGTTCTGTCAGTCATTTGCTGAGGAACTTGGTTTCTGTCTCTTCCCTCAGCTTGTTCAAAAGGGAACAAGGAGGAGGAGAAAAATCTCCTTTTTCGAAGAGAAAATCCCTTCTGGCCGCCGTGGCCCTGAAGGCAGAACCGCCAGGCGGTAACTGCCCGCTTCCTTGCATCGCAGGTGCTGGATGAATTCTCCAGGCAGGTCAGCAAAATAGACTGGCCTTCGGGATCCCCAGCGACAATCAGCTATGCAGCCTTGGATGGGTACCTCAGTAAATACCAGGTATGGCCTCCCCGGGACCCCCGCGGGGTGGCAGGGGAGAGGAGTCCTGCGTGGAGGCTGGGGAATGTGCCCTGCAGCCCTCAGGTCTGGAGGTGGAAGCGTGGGTGACACCCCAACATGTGCCGGGACACGGGTGCTGCAGGGTTGTGGCTGGGGGGGGACGCCAACGTCCCTGTGGCCGCGGTGCTGACGCTGTGTTGTTTCTCTCCGAGAACCCCCGTGATGCCGACCCGATGACCAGAGTGCAGGCGGAGCTGGACGAGACCAAAATCATCCTGGTGAGGAGGATGCTCCAGCTGGCACGTCTGCTCAGGGCTGTGGAGACGCCCTTTCGGGGGCCTGGAGTGTTGGGTGTGCATGTGCTGCCACCCTCACCGGGGGGTCTTCTCCTCCTGGTCACTGTGACCTTCCTGTCTTTATCGGGGCTGGGATTGCTCCCTCCCTCGCTGCGGAGCCGGGGTGGCTGTGGGAAGGTAGAGGCTCATGCTCAGATGGGGACGCGGTGGCACTTCTGTCTCCTGCTGAGGGCTGGGGAGGGAGAGGGGAGGGCCCCAGGGTTCCAGCGTCGTGGGTCAGCACTGGTTTCTTTCGGCAGCATAACACCATGGAGTCACTGCTGGAGCGAGGGGAGAAGCTAGACGACTTGGTCTCCAAATCGGAGGTGCTTGGGGCGCAATCCAAAGCCTTCTACAAAACTGTGAGTGCAGTTTTTCATCCCAGGGGAGGGTCGTCCCCTCCCGGAGGAGCCAGGGATGGCCTGGGGCTGGGGAAGGGCAGAATAAATCCCTCGGGCAGGGATGGGGGGTGCCAGGCAAGGATCACCGTCTGCTGGTGCAGCTGCTTTGGGCCTGGAGGGAGCTCAGTTGCCCAAACCCCAGCTGCGGAGCCCTTGCTCGGGCCATTGCTTGCCCTGCAGCTGGTGGAAGGTGATGCCGATCGCAGCTGCGGTGGTTCCTGGTGTGGGCTCCAGCTAAGAGGATGGCTGAGGGCATCGGATCTGTGCCATGAGACTTCGGCG
>NW_009616425.1:0-369 GCF_000690535.1 Cariama cristata
CCAGAGCGGGGAGAGAGGAGAGGAAAAAACGTTCCCAGAGAAGGACCTGGAGAGGAGCACAAGGATCGGGACTGCTCGCAAGGATTGGGATTGCTCGCAAACATCCGACTTGTTGAAGGCATCGATCGAGGGCCAAAGGCTGCGCCCGGGGCCGGGGGGACAAAGCGGCAGTGGGTGCAGAGCAAGAGGAACCTGGCGCTAGCCCATGGAGATGGTGTAACGCACACGGTGAAAATGGTCTTTGTCCAACTTTTGTGATGCCGGTCGGCACGGCTGCCGCGAAAACTGCTTGAGTAATGCTGGGAAGAGAAGGGGGTGTTGCTGGAGTCCTGCGACAGGTATTGTGGCGGGCGCGGGGGGCGGCGGGGG
>NW_009616425.1:400-20669 GCF_000690535.1 Cariama cristata
GCCCGGCCGGAGAGATGTGGGGAAGAGAGCCGTGGTCGAGGATTTCCTCGGGTCTTTGCCGTCCGGGGGAGGGGAGGCACAGAACAAACGAGTCCTACTTCTGAAAGGGATTAAAACTCTTAAGGCGATGGGGTATTTTCTCCTTTCCTGGTGTCTGCTGTTTAAAGGCTGCGTTGCTGGGACTCGGGGTGCCCAGAAACACCCTCCGCCAAGGCAAGCACAGCTCTGCTGTCAGGTGCCCTGTCTGGGCACGGAGAGAAAAGCTGTATGAGATCGGGTCATGGTTTCTCCGCTCACGGAAATTACTATCAAAACCAGTTTTATCTTCCACACATGCATGGTGTGTTTGGTCTGCTCCTATGCATGTTGTTTCTCTCTCCCTCCAGCTCCTTGAAGAGCCATGGTTAAATGCTGCCTTTGAAGTCTCTGAAGCAGGAAGGCAGGGTAGATGTGTGCTGGTGTAGGTTCCTGATCCTCCTGGAACGACACAAGGAAGGCTGTGGGGCCTCCTCTGTGAGTAGGATTGTTTAATGCTCTTCTGGGGGACAGATGGCTGTATGAGTGCTTGTGGCAGAGAAAAGCCATGTTAACCTATTTTTTGAGATGATGCACGTTACTACTACTCACGCTAAATAAATCTGTGAATGTGGGAGGGGCTGTTGTGATGGGTAATTTTAAATTTGCCTTTCATGGATCCACTGAGATCATTTCACTTACTCTGAAGTTTCTCTTGCTATTACGACACTCATTCGGTTGGGGAGAAGAGTGAATATCACCTGCCTCCCCTGCAAGTTCTGGAAATAGTAAAGATGGGGAGGCGAATCTCCCAAGGGGCATCCTTCATTAGCAGTGATATCAAATCATGCAGATTGATGAGGAAGGAGAGTGAGAGGACAAATGGAAGCGTCAAAGTCAAGACAGTCGGAAGAGTAGCTGCCACCAGACACGTGTGTTACAGAGAAGGATCTGCAGCCTCAGCTGGGATGAACAAGGGAGGCTGTCTTCTTCCTTGTTATGTAGGGTCTGATCAGAACCATGGAGACTGGTCATGGGTGCACCTCTTGTTTAGTCACAGCTGATCCACCTGCCCCAAGCCACTAATACAAGATTTAGTGACTATTTTTAGGTCTTTCTTCATTCCAAGTTTGAAATAATACCGATGCTGAGGTTCCTTTGGGAGCAGGAAAGGAAGAGAGAATCCACAGTCTAATCATCCTTTTTCTTTGGTGTTACTTGATCTCTGTGCTGAAAAAAATAATATCTGTTTTTCTCTGGAAGTTCATTCCCTAAATTCAACACCTTGCACCACTCATTTTATTTTGCTAGTGTTTTGACAAGCCTCAGATAACTGCATGTAATTGCACCCTTTACTGCCTTTTGCATGTATGTTCTCTTAGCCAAGTTACACATGCGCAGTTTTTAATTCCTTGACATGTATGTGTGCCCCTCTAGCCACTAAATGTTTTTTCTTGTTGTCTGGGTTCTCTCCTATTTGACTTTCTTGTGCTTACACTGAGCTGCACAGAATTTTTTGTATGGCCATGTGTTTTGGTACTTGGAAATACCATAACTTTGGGGCACTAGAACTTGTATGAAGCAGGATTGTAGCCTCTCTAATTTAATCACTGAAACCCTGTAGAAAAGTATGTTTTCTTGCTTTGTTCTGAGGTTCTCAGCTCTTCCAAGCTGTTATCTGTGGCAAGAACAGCTTGCGTCATAGCAACTGTTTTTGCAGGGGGTTAGGGGAGAGATGTCTCCTCTCTTCTTTTGCTCAAGGCAGCTACTGTCTTCGCCTTCTGTATTTGACTCGCGGGCTGACCAATGACATAGTGTAAATGCTTTTTGGGGGAAAGGCAGCTGGTAGCTCCAAGGAGACAGCTGCTTATTCTCCAGCATGCTCCCATACGCTGCCAGCAGATGTGTCTGACAAGAGAGCTGATCCCTCCATCCCTTGAGAATTGTCTTCTTTATGCCTATGCAAATTCACTGTGTACATTCCTCTTTGTGCTCAGGTGCAGATGTCTTCCCCTTCTCCCCTTTGATACCCCATGTGCCATATGCACAGAATCATGTAAGAGATCACTATAGTTTCTCACCCCTTACCTTGTGTGCCTCCACTAAGACAGAGTTGCTTTGTGATCAACTCTCCTTCCCTGGATACCTGCACTATTAGGAGATTCATGCTTGCTTTTCCTCTGGCTTCAGGAATGCTTCCCTCTATAGGTCTTCTCCCCCTAAAACCTGCTTTTCCTTGTTATCTATGCATTATCCGTCAGCAGCCCCTGTGTGGAAGGTTCTCCAAAAGTCCCTACAGATGAGCGCAAAGTACTTTTAGAGCATATTTAAGGTTGCACAGTTTATCAGTTTATTTCTCATTTCTGTGTTCATATTGCTTAAGTTTACTGCACGCACAAAAAATAGAACATGGAAGAAGTAGAAACTGGTATGTATGGTCAAGTTAGATCTTTATAATGTGGTTTAGCCACCAAAAAGGATGGTAATATCGCCTAAAAAGGGCACTACTGTGAAAAAGTTTTTGTTTTCCAGATTGGCTGTTCTCAGTCGTAAACATATAATGATTTTTTTCAAAATGCTAGAAGACTCATTTCTACGAAGAGAAAAGTTGTTTAAACCTTTGGGAGGAAACTGATGAGCCTCCTATAATTTTTTTCGTGTTTTCTCTTATGTTTTTTCTTCAACTTGCTTTAATATTATATTACTGTTTTAAAAAAGGAAAATTTGTATTTTGTTAGGAAGTTTTATATCATCTTACAGCAATAGAGTTAATGTACTTTTTCCAGCTACTGACTCCACTAATTCAGCAGTTTTCCAGCTCTTTGCAACCTTATAATTTAGCTTCTGCCTGTTAAGTCTTGGGCTGGGCATCCCTCCTCTCTCCATATTCAGTCTCTTTGGCAGCCATGCAGTGTCATGGACTTCAGTGGGTGTGCACATGTATACCTTAAGTGGATTTTGTAAATAATTCTGTAGATGTTGTACCATGGCAAACTAGCTCTCTGTCCCGAGTGGTGCCAACTATGCTACGTAAACAGACCCCAAAAAGGATAAAAACTCCTTAATTACTGATGTCAGCTACGGTACTCTGACATGTGAGGAGCAAATCTGCTGAGTAAGAAAATGCCATTTCATGTTGTCACTGTTTTCACATTTGATTTATACAAGGAGTTTTAAACTTATCAAAGAAAAGAACTACACTAGTACTTTCTTCTCAGAGGCACGTGTTGTGCTTTCAAGAAATACTCCTTTGCCACCAGGAATTGTGTTTTCTTTTAAGTGTACTATTAATACATGCGGTATTTAAAAAAAATTGAAAGTGTGTACTTTATGGAGGTACTGGCACAATATTTTATACAGAAGATGTCTTGCCTCTTAAAAAGTCACCATGGAGCAAGCTGATGCTCCTGTCAGTTAGGTTCTACTTAAAGATTGTTCTTGAGACCACTTCTGAGAAAAGGAGCAGCTTTAGAAGTCATGCTCTTCTAGTCCCTGGTTTCAATTTTCCATGCCTCCAGCAGCCCCTGTACATTCTGCTACTCGGGGCTTGCTTGTCAAGAAAGTTTTTGTTTAAGTGTTTCACATGCACACACACCCTCCCATATGCCGGCACACACGCACGTGCCCATGGATGCACACAACAACAGTTAAAGAGGAGAAGAAAAGTGCTATCCTGGGAGCAGAGAAGATGCTGGGTACTATGAGAACACAGCCTATCCAGTCTGAAAAATACAGCCTTACATATGAAGACTGGATCCTTAAGGTCTTGGTTCACCTTAGGATGGAAATTCTCGCCAGCCCAGACCTGTATATTGAAACATACATGACTTCATTTTCAGACAGGCTTATTCATATTTTTTTTTCTCTCCAAGCTTGCCAAGTAAATGATTCCTCTGCTGATTCTGCAGTTTCCAAGTGCAGTCTTTTTCTCTGTGCCATGTCTCTGGAAAATATCCAATGTGTCTAAATCATGTAATTAAGCCCTGGAAGCTAGAGGCTGAGGACTACTGACTCTTTGTAACTTATTTCTGTTTTTAGCATACTGATGCTCCTCCAAGTTACTGTAAGCTTTCAAAGCTCCCTAAATGACCTGATCTCTCTCCCACTTACTGTAAAATGCTTACATGATATGAATCTCTTTGGCCCAGCTGACCACTTCAGAGGCAGCGTACAGGATACAGACGCCTGTGCGGAGGCCCTTAGCATCAGGCTTACCACAGGTTCTCTCAGATCCTGAGGATGTCTACAAATGGAAGCAGGGTTCCTTGGCAGAACTCTCTTTACCTTCCTAACTATTCTTTAAGAAGAGGGTGGGATGTCACAAGAGGGATATTGTTGCAGAGGTTTCTGGGCAGGTTTTGGATGATTTCCATTTGGAAATTCAAATTGGACTGGTTATAAAGCTGTTTGAATTTCCAAATGTTAAGTTTCAGTCACAGCTAGGATCAGTTTGATTCCAGTAAGCAGGATCTGAAATGCTTTCTGCAACAGGAAAGTGTTTGAAATTATTCCTGCTTGGTTTTGAGCCAGGAAGAAGCTGCTGGAAGCACAGCTGGATTGGGATGCTTGCCTGCAGTTGTCTCCCAGATGGTCCCTTCCCTTGCTAATGTCAGTAGGCTTTGAGTTGGTGCCAGCAGCAATGGGAATGCAAATATACACTGGCATTTTCACTTTTCAGTGAGTTTGCTAATCCTGTTTGGAGCGTGTGTCATTCATAAAGGGGCCACCATATCATTAGTTATCGTTACCATCATTATGATATCAGGAATAGAATAGTTCTGTTGAGGAATGTTCATTTAATTACTAGTGCAGAGAGGATCTTTGTGGCCACCTCCTCCTCTAATATCTAAGCATGTTAAAAATTGGTAAAGGTGCAGTACAACATGATTTGAGAACAAATTGTGCTGACCTGACATAATCAGTGGCTGGTTAAAATCTAGCAGATAGATAGGGGCTTGACAGAGGGAATTTTTTGTAGTTTGCATGTGCCTTGATGTTGTGTTCTGCTGGGACACGTATGTGAAGTCAGATGCTGAAGAGTAATTAGTTTTCATTTGGAGCCTTACTGTAGCACCTTTTTGCTCAGGGCCCCAGGCTGAGCACCAGAAGGACATTTGGTGAAGTAACGTAATGGGAATGATGCTTTACTTGTGCTCCTTGTTTCAGTCAAAAGTCCTCCTAATGCTGACTGGAAGAATTGTGTTGACAATTGCATATTTCTCATGGATAATTTTACCTGTCTTGAATTAGAAGTGGCTCTGGATGGTCTCAGGGACCTGCAGGTTCCTGCAACTAAGGAAATCAAATTAGTGACTATATCCCTGTTACCTGAAAAGAATGGCCTAAAAATTGTTTCCTAAATAGATTCTTTTGATTTTGTCTAATGAGTTACCCCCAAAAGAGTGCGTGCAGTGACAGGGTGTAAAGAAAACAAATCAGTCTTTGGAAACAGAGTATAAATACAAATGTTCAATTCTTTAAAAGAATTAAGCTAAAGCAAGTTTTAATTTCTTTGGTAAAATATCACCTACTGGACAACTCTAATTGAAAGCATCAGAATAGACTAGTAGTATTGTTGTACCTGTCTTGGTTCTCTTGACTTACACAGCCTACTGTGTCTAATAGTGTTAATAAAGAGTGGATAGAAATCAGAGTGGGAAGGGGGAAGTTGCCCTAAAACCTCAGAAAGTTCTTTTAAAATTAGTTTTTAGATGATTCTTTTGAAAAAAGGCTTTGCTTTCCCCCACCCCTGGATCATAGCAGAGCAGCCCAGTGTTTTCTACTGTATTTTCTCTTGTGCCTCTGAACCTGTGGTGTTGAAATTCGACAATCCCTGACTTTATGGCACTAATGCAAATGCACATGGGCTATTTTTATTTGACTGTGTGAACTTCTCTGCCACAGCACTGATGAACTGGGAGCTCAGGGAAGAGCAACGGAAGTGATTAGGAGACTATAGGGAATTTTTGACATGCTGTTAAGAAGAACTAGCTTAATGATGACTGAAAAAGAGTTGCTCTGGAGTATCTATAGTACCTGGGAGACTACTGACAGGATCTTAGGCAGCAATGTGGCTAAAGTAAAAAGGCTGGCTCAAATTGCCCAAAGTAGATGATTTCAGGTTCAGTATTAAGGCACGTTTTCTTCCAGCAAGGGTCTCAGTAGATTGTAGGAAATTGTTGAAGCCCTAAATATAACTAGAAAAGCTTCAAGCAATATACAAACAAAAATTCTGCAGTTGAGTTGGGACTGTAGGCCAGATGTTGTCTAAATAAAGATGCCCATCCCCCTCTTTTAGTTTCTATTATTACAGTCTCACCAGCAACTGGAGGAGGGACAGAAAATGCAACTTGGATTTGCTGTTTCAACCAAGACTGATTGGTATCCAAGGAAAGGATGTGCTCCATTTTAGGTGTAATCCTTTGGTTTTGAAGTTGGACTTGGCTATAACAAGAGCAGGGAGCCCCGACATCCACACTGAAATATAGATAAGTCTTTGAGACGCAGAGGAGGCAGGATGAGCTCTGACATTTATATGTTAATTGCTTTCATTTCTGGCATGAAAAATAATACAAACATGCATTAGAAAGTGATGCTGTGAACCTGAAATATTTTTCTACTGTAACCTGCTCAGCTTTCCCTTTTCCTCTTAAGACTTTTTCTGTTCTGCTGAAGTGTTAATGGCACGTAATGTTCCTGTTTCCTGAGGATGGAAACAACGAACTGGAAATGCAGGATGGAGGAGGAGGGAAGGACCTGAGAATGGAATTGGCTGCTCTGCAGGCTCTGCCAGTGGCAAGTTCAAATTTTTGGTGGGGCTCTTTACCCGCTTTCACTACACGTGGGCTCCCTGTAATCCTTCACTGAACTCAGCTAATTGTTCCACCCAGTCATTCCCTTTCAGGTCATCTCTCTCTTCTTTGCAGCCTTGATCTCATTTCTCTTCTTCAAGCTGCCATTTCTACCTCATTGCTCTCTCAACTGTCTCCTAGACAAGAACCAATTTTGAGCAACCTGGGCAATCAAAGTGAGAGCCTGGTCTAAGCCTTGAACCAGCACGAATCATTAATATTGTCCTCTAAATAAAGATCTATGTATGATTGACAAAAGGGAAAAGAAACTTAGTGTTAAAGACCAAGTCAGATGTTTCTGAAGTTGAACAGGACCTTAACAATAGCTGTTCTTGTTGCTCAGTTCAGTCATTTTAACAATGAGACAAAGGTACTATGAGGGAAGGAGACTGAGTCTTAATGAAGATTATGGATTTGGAGACTGGAACTGAAGAGAGTAAAAGTGGAGAAATCATCTATGTTCTTAAAGTTTTCCCAGAACTAGTTCTAGGTCTCATAATTGCCATCTCTGTGTTCTTACTGTGCCTTGAGAGATCGTTACCAAGGTAGCTCCCTAGTTGCTTGTTACTGCACAGTGCAGTAACACCTCCTGCAAAAATGGTTATAGATAGACTATAGTTAGTGTTGGTGTGCAGTTCTGTGCAGTAGCATCAGTGCAGTGCAAGATGATTTTGTAGTGTTTTGGTGTCTAATGGGAACGTGAGGCTCAAACTAATGGTGGAACAGACAGAATTCCCATCTAGGCAGTGGTAGAACTCTTCTCTGAGCCATTTTCTCTCTCCCTCATAGCTTCCTAGTTTTGAGCATGTATTTCCACATCAAACGCTCTAATTTACATGCTGAAGCTTGTGTATTGTGTAGCCTGTTGGTGCAGTCAGCAAAATTTAAGGGAATCAGCTTGACTGAAGATCATTTTTTATTCCTACTTCTATTCAGGGAATATGTTATGTTACAGGGCTCTGTTAGGGAAACCATATGAACTCGAAAAGTGATTCTTGCAATAGGTGTGGGGGTATAATTGGGTGGAAGCTAGCTGGCAATCAGCTGCATGGAGTGGGGCTGGGGAGAAGGTTTGGACGGCAAGATCAGAGCAATTAGCAAGTCAGTAAAGTGATTATGCTTCAGTGCTTTGGTTCTTTGTAAAACAACAAGGCAGAAATCCTTCCTTGCTTCTCTTAACAGGAATAAAAACAGTGATGATAAATAATGCTAATAATTAAATACGTTTAAAAATAAAAGTAGCCTCTATCTGCAAAGGCATGCAGCCAACAATTTGAGAACCAAGCTCTATGACAGCCCAAGGCTGTGAAACTGTTTAAAATGGAAAAAAATAGTTATAATTAACCCTTAAATCATGAAGCACATTCTCTGAAAACCCAGGTTGCCTCCTTGAAGCCAGAAAGGAGATTAATAGAAAGAACAGCACTTAAATGAAGATGTTTTAATAGTATTAGTTCTTTCTGTAGTCTATTTTGAAATGTCAGTTTCCCTCATGGAAGGAAAGGCAATTTCAAAATGCAGGGAATTCCCATTGAAGAGGAACATAATCTTTTAACTGACTGTCAGTGTTGCCACTATCTGCTAATGGACAGCATAAGTTTGCATACTGTGAATATCAATAGCATACATTTTCTGCTTATGCTAAATATTCCTTACTGTAAAACCCTCATAAAGTCAAAAGCAAAATTAGAGATGAAGACAGTAAGTATATTTTTACAAAAAATTAAGATTCTTTACTGCAGCTGAAGAAAATTTTAATCCTTACTAAAGGGCTTTGCAAACTTTTGTCCACAAAAAGCAGTATAGGAAGAGTATTCTCAGTTTGGGTTTTGCCCTCCATTGTATGTTTTGAGTGTTTGTGCATAGATCTTGGTTCGTATATTTCTAGACATGCCATGTAAGGCTACATTCTTAATTTAGAATGGGAAACAGCATTAGTATAAAATATCCCTTTTCTTAGGCTTATCCATATCTTACTTTTGTTAGCCACTCCCACTTTTCCCCCACCCAACCCTTCAGGCCTTTGATTTCTTTTCCAGCATCCTGACAGTGCCTTTAAGGCTCTTTTGCAGCTCTGTGCTTGGTTTGTCTATGCAGATTTGCAGATGCTTTCAGAGACTTGGTCAGCAAATGTCAAGGTTATTTGTCTAATTTGCGACGTTCCTTGTCTGGCCATTGCTAACCCTGTGCTTGACCTCTATCATTTTCCATCCATCAGCAATCAGAACTTGGTATATAATAAAACTTTAATTTCACATGAAAAAGAAGCAAGATGAGCATTGCTGAGTAGATCAGAACACGATTTTAAGGATGTAGTTGTTGTGTCACACATCCTTTGTTTAAACACTGTTTGTGAAAAAGTTTTATTTCCCTTCCCTTTTTTAATGCCAAAATAGTACGCATCTTTTTCCTTGTTGTTTTCAAATTTGTTCTATCTTAAAATTACTGTGAAATTTGAAGGGTTTACTTAAACTTTGCTATTGCCAGTTGTACCGAAGAAGGAAACGTCAATTTTCAAAGAATTTTTGCTGTCACGGAATTATTCACCTAGAAGTTAATAACGTGGCCATATTCAGGGATACTTAAGTCGAATCCCCTAAACATAAAATTCTGTGCTTAGAGTTTTGGAAATAAACCCTTTTACACAGTGATTGAGAAAGGTTTGCTGCTGTGCCCTAGAGCTTGTAAATTACCTATTCTTTTCCCTCTCTGAAGCCTTATGCCTTCCTTTTGTACAGATAAAAGTATACTCGTTAAAGGTAAATCATACTTGAAGTTGAAAACATCATGTTTATTTCCACATAGATAAAGGTGTATTGCAAGGATCTGTGCACAGATGTATTGAGAGAAGTTTCCTGAGAAATTAGAGTAAAATTGGTAAAAGCACAGTGAAACCATACCTGGTAGGTACAGCTGTTATGTTCTCTTTCCATCAAAGAAGATAAGTGTGATGGGCAGCTGTTGATTCTTTTTCTCCCTCTTCTTTCTGCAGTCTCCTTTATTTACAGTACAAAAATTCAAAGGGAGTAATTTCTGTATCACTCCAATTCTTATTATTTTTTAGTAGAGTTTCTGTCAGGCAAGTGATGGGTAACGTACACAACAATGCATTTCTTCACATTTTTCATTGTATAACATTATTAATATTCTAGAATTTTTCTAGAGCTGGAATTTTGCTAGAGCTGGAATTTTGCTTCCAGGTGTTAATGTGAGAAACTTAGTGTAATTACCAATGTTTCTTTGAAAAGTACACAGATCACTATAAAAATTGTCAATTTAGTCAAATCTTGTGAGGTGGGAAGAGATTTTATTCAGGAGCTTTGTTGTACTTAATATACATGTAATTCATGTACCTAATATGCATGTGGAAGAAAGAATCTGTATCTTTAACAAAATTTTTTTTTCTTTTAAATTGCAATAGTTTCAAGAGATCAGTGTCCATCTTGTTAGGCATAGCAGAAACATAATTGGGAGGCATTGATAGAGTCTGTGGAAACACAGGGCTGTGGTCAATGAATTTTGGTTAGGAAGATAAACTAGGGTCACAAGCAAAGCTGTGAGGCTTCTCTAGCCAAGTAGATATGTCATGGCAGAGAAGGAAAGCACTGTGGTTATCTAAAGAAATACTAACGTGGCCACTTGTATGGGTTGGAAGACAAGAGGCTCAGAATCTCCCCAGATGCCTTTAGGCTGCACCTAAGGAGTCATCTGGAGGGGGCTGTTTAGCTGTCCATAGCTCCCATTTTTAATTAGTGCAGGTCTTAGCTACCTACTGAAGATGATTCAGCTCAGTCCACTGGCTGTAGAGTTTATTTGAGCGATTATGCTTCTAATTTGGGCACCCTATCCAAGCCTCAAGGACTTAATAAAAATTCATGAAAATAAGCATCTCTTCCATTTAAGGGCTGTGGAAGTTTTTAACTTGGATTCCACTAGGAAATGTATAATCAGAGCCTGGAAGATCAGCTTCAGGACTCCTGGTGTTTCCTGAATAAGGAAATAAATCCCTTTCTTTGGAGACTATTCAAAATTAACCTTTGGATTGTCGTTGTAAACTTAAAAAATCCCAAAAGACACAGACACAACCCTATTTAGATTATCTGTAAGATACAAATGATCAAGCCAGCAGAGGAAATATTTTATGAAGTATGTTGTTGAGGAAGAATTCCTTTAAGCTTAGTTATATTTTAGCACTTAGAGCCTTTCTCTCAAAATTAAATTAATAAACTGAACAGACCATAAGAAAATCCTACAAGGCTTTGTTATAAATTCCATTCTCAGATATTTTTAAAGTATTTTGGAGTCATTCAATATAATTGCAAATAGTAACAGAGGATAAAAGGATATGCAGCAACTGTTGAAATTATTTATATATTTAATTAAACATTTCTCTTTGCGGCTATATGTGCCCCAGTGACAATTTTTTTGAAGAAAAACGCATTTAACTTTATAATACTAAAACCCTGAGCAATAAATTACGTGTTTCTCTCCCCTCGTTCTCTTCCTGTTTGGGGTGTAGAAAGATTTCTATGAATAGCAGTTATTGTAATTATTGTCTAAGAAAGAAGATAAGTACTATTATGTCATGCTCACAGTGTTGCACAGGCATTGAGTGACAGCTTTTCACAACAGCATTGTGAGAATTATCCTGGTGAGATGCGTGACCGTAGCTGCAAGGGCATCTCAGTGGTGAAGGAGCAATCATAGTAGGAGAGAACTGGGGGGAAAGGAGGGGGAAAGGCCTCTTCCTTGATGTATAACATTATCATGGTTCCCTATTTATTATGAATGGGAAGAATTATTAATTCCACCTTTTGTACTCTGTCTAAATGTGATGGATCAGTGTGCAGCACAAATTAATTGCAATAGTAGTTTATTGACTCTCAGATGTTGTGCTCATTTATCTTTTTAATGCTTCTCACTGAGAGATAATATTAAGCTGTTATGAGTCGTAGTGCAAAATGTGCAAGAGGAAGAAAGACTATGCCTGCAAAGGTACAGTGTTTTCTCTGCCCTGAAGAATTTTTGAGGTGCATTTATTTTGCATCTAGATGCTTTGTGTGAGGAAGAAGTATGACAAATATGAGGGAAATCTGTTCAATCAAGTGTAGGAGAGGGAAGCTATACCCATATAATGATTCCTTCTGTGAAACAGGTCTAGAGAAGTCAGTTAACAATGAAGGAGGAAGAAGCATTGTTCCAGTGGGAGGAAACAAGATGATTTGGAAAAGTTCTTGGGACAGTTAAGAAGAATAGAAAGAGTAAAAATCTGGCATTGTTACGATTTCAGCTTCTGTTAGTAGAACCATTTAAAATACATAAAAGTACTTTGTTGCGCAGGGATAGGTATCTTTTAAAATCTGTTACAAATTCAAAATAGGGACTAGATAAATTCATCAAGAGATCCTAAAGGGAATGGATTGAGGTATACTCTCTAGTAACCCTAGTCTTGTATTTGTGGATGCTGGAGGAATAGTAGGAGACTGGACCACATACATAAAGGCCAGGCTTACAAGCTGTCTCCAAATAGCACATCTTCCTGGCACTGGAGACACAGAGAAAACTTGGGTTAGATGGACACTGATCTACTTCAGTGTTCTTTCCCATGTTTTGAAATGTAGCTTGCACTAAAGCACACGGAATTATTATTCTCTTGACTGTATACTCAAAAGCACAAGTGTTCTTCCGATAAGGAAGGCTGTCAGGAACTCTTGATTAAGAACTGACAATTTTTATATTGTGTTGACAGCGCCGTTGTTTCCATTTGCCTCCATGCCTCCTGCGAATGAGATACTTGGACCAATATTAGAGTTGGGATTTCTGCAAAGTAGTGCAGGATGGAGCATCCTCTCTGCAGTGGATCAAGCTCCTGTCAGCTTTTAGGGAATGGAATATTGGAACTGCCCTTAGGTCTCCTGTAGGAGTTGGAGGCTATGGGACTAATAGATCTTTCTGCTCCCTCTGGTTTGCTCTAATTTCACAGAATTCAAAGAAACAGCTACATTCCATTCATGAAGAGGCAGAACCTGTCAGACCCTCATCTTTTCTCCAGGAGGTTTGTCCAGTGCCTGAACAATTGTAGCTTTTTTGTTAATCCTAAAAGCATGCCTGAATTCCTCCTGCAGAACCCAGGCAAGTGCATGGTTCAGATGGATACTTCACTGCTGTTTGAGATGAGGTTCTGCAGGTGGTCTCTGTCAGAGGGGAATAGGGTCAGAGTGCGTTACTTTCTGATCTGTGGCTACATATTGTCTGCATACTAAGATAAAACATGCTTCAGCAAAGGTCTTTCTAAAGATGTATGGGTGGAATCCAAAGGATTAGAAAGCATAGGGTTTTCTTTAAAGCTTAGGTCCAGCAGAACCTGTGGCCAGCAGAGAAGTAACATAGTTTACCTAGTTGTCACTGTTCTTGAGCAGTCTCAGAGTGCCAGGCAAACCCAGGAGGAAAAAAGAGTGCATTCTAAGGAGATCCCTCTTAGGTTTGTCATGTGTATGACCACCTCCATCAATACTCAAGACATGCCATTGGGGTACTCTAAGTGACTACAGAAACCTAATAATAAAAACTTCCCTTCTAATAAAAGCACATGCACTGATGGAAGAGATTTTTGAATCGATGATGACCTGTTTAGCAACACTAGTGTCCTGTGGCTCTTCAGGTGTCATCATCGACAGTGCTTGAACTTTGAGGGAATCCTTTATTTGCATAAGGAAACTTCTGCAGAGATACTGGCTGCATGAAATACTTTGTGTTTGCTGCAGTTTAGATACAGGATGAACACACAGCAGCCCCCTTTCTGACAGAAATCTCACAAGCACAGACCTGTACAAGTGTCAGTTGTCCTAATACATGTGGGAGTGCTGTTGATATCTGTCCTGTAGCACTGAGCATCATTTGCCTGGAGACTGTACTAAAGTGTTCCCACTTCAAGACTGAGCTCAGAAGAAGTGAGAAATTATGGCACTGTCTCTCTCTGGTGAGAAGAAACAGGCTATAAACAGTGCCAGTTAAGCCAGGCATACTGTGTTTCACATTCAAGGTTTTCCAGCTGAAATGGTTTATGTTTGCCGTCTTGTGTAGAAGAAGCTTTGAGATGCTGGGCAAGAGCTGACTCTCTTCGGTTGAAATATACAACAGAAGAGAGCAAGGGACATTCTGACTATATTTAAGGAAGGAAAAAAAAAATCCTCAGTAGTTGTTCAGCACTGGGGCAGATGCCCAAAGAAACTGAAGAATCTCCATCCTTGGAGATGTTCAAAACTCGCCTTGACAAACTTCTTGAAGAACTCTTCTCCCTCACTGGTTGTTCAGCTAAGAAACCAGGATTCTTGAAAATACTGGTGATGATTGTATTCATCTCTCTTATTGGGATCTGGAACAAAATTAAATTTTGGTAATCCGGATACCACAGTGATGGTGCCAAAGTAAACAATCACAATAGCATTGGTGAATAACATAAGCAGATAACCTGGAGGCTTCCATGTCCCATCTCTTGGAGCTTGGTACTAAAGCAAAAGCAATATATAACTGATCTTTTCTGAGTGTTTGGGATCGTCACTGTTTTATAGGACTGAATCATTAAAAGACATTTGGATCCTCAGGAACTGTCATGCTTTTCAGATGCTTTATGATTTTTCAGGATTTCAAGGAGTTGGAGATCATTCTGCTGGCCAAGGATAATGGTTTAAAATCCTTTATGGAAGGGTTAGCATAAGAAGGATTGACAGCTGGTACATGGGTGGCAAGTTCATTGTAGCTGGAAGAGAGAGAGGATGAGAAGGGGTATTTGAGGAAGTTTGTTGAAGGATCCTGTGCAGGGAAGGTGCATTACATATTACTTTGCAGTTGAATTTGAAGGAGAATGGGGGATAGTGGATTCTGTGCAAGGAGAGGTAATCTGTCTGAAAAAGGTTTTGGAAGAAGTAACGAGCTCAGAAGGCCATGGAAAGGTGCTTGTGTGAACAAGAGAAGAGGGTGATTTAAACGTTGGGATGGTTTGAGGTTTCTGTTTAAGTAGTTTGGTGTATGGAAGAAGTAGTAGGAGAACTGTAGAATGAAAGATGAGTGTCTTTGGGTGTAGTCAAATTCTGCACACATCAAGTGCTGAGGGGAAGGGCAGAGCAGTGGTTAGCAATTTAGGGGCTTGGTACTCTTTAATTCAGAGAGGCTAGTGCTTCCCTCCTACTCTCCCTTGAACGCTTCCATAATGTTCTCCTCTATCCTTCATTGTGGAGTAAGCATTTTTCATCGAGGTGTGGAAGAGGCAGAATGAAAAAAAAGGTCAGATTTACCTTTTTTAGCTGCTAAATCAAAACCAGCTTTTTTGTTTAGCCACAATTTATTTCAGGGAAAAATAATTTTCCAGTTTAATCCAGACAAAGGCTGTATGATGCCTCATGAAGAGCAGTGCAACATTACTGGGATACAGAGTCTACCTAGATAAGCTGAACAGATGTTGTAAGAGTGATATGCAGGTAAGGAGGGAAGGAGAACAACTGGTTTCCTTGGAGCCAGAAATTATTTTGTGTCTGCTTCTTGATAGCAGGGGTTTTTTAGTTCTATCTGATTTGTGGTAGCAAACTGATTTCCTCCTTACATATTACTTAGTAATTTCAAGACTTCAGCCTGAGATCTGGCAGCCAGAGCTTATTTGGGTTCTGTTTCCTGCTCTGCCACTCATAAGTTATGTGACATTGAGAAAGCTGAATTGTGGGCTGTTTTCAAACATTCTATAAATGAATGGAGTTCCATTGACCAAAATGAAGGTTTTCTTGAATTTTTTTGACCTCTGTTTCTGTATTTATTTGCCTTCAAAATGAATGTTTAAGCGTCTCTCTCTCTCAGGATTTTGCTAGCCTAAAAGAAAGGCATTTAGATGTTATAATGTTATAGATTGACTGGCAGTACAAATGCTGACTATTCATGACTCCATGTAGAGTAGTCATGCAAGCTTGATTCTGGTGTACCCGGCCCTGTTTTTGGTGGCTCAGGCAGTAGTCTTCAGCCCTGTTCCTGGAGAACACTGCTACGTGCTTGGATAGTTCTTTCTGTAAAGAAGGGATTTCTGATCACTCAGCCTGGAATTTTCCCCTTTTTACAGTTTCATCCAGTGATGTTTTTCTTCTATGATATATACATGCTTCATAAACTAATATGCATTACCTGTATTATATTCATCCTCCCATTTAATTTTCATTTTTCCTCAGTTATACTTCCCTGATTGTATTTTTTTCATTCCTCATAAATCATGAATCAAAGTTTGTGCGTCTTCCTGAGTTCCCTTTAGTTTCCTTATATTTTAGTGATGCCCAGGGTGCCTTTTGTTCATCTGTGCTTGGTGCTTTAGGTTCTCGTTAGGGGCAGCGTAAGAGAGAACTATTCCATCCTGTCCAGTAATTTCTCCTCCTCTTTAGTAAAACAAATCAAATTGCACTCCATTGCCTTTCGTCATACTCCCCAGGCTGCTTTTTTCTCTGCTACGCCGAACTTGCTCAAATCCCCCACTGCTAGGTTTTCAGGTAATTGCAGTGAGGCTACCCCTTTTAATTACAACTCTTCTCTCCCCTATTTCAACCAAGTTACTGAGCCATTTCTCTATATTGCCTCAGACATTTTTCTTTCTCCTTAGCTACGCTTCACTGTCTCACTGAAGACATTGAAGTGTTTTCAATGCTCTGCGCAAAGAGCACCTAAAGAAACAAAACATATTGGCTTTTTGCATGTAACCTACATATTACCATGATATTTCTCTGGTGGGATGAGAATTGGGCAGATGGAGCCAGAAATACCTTGCTTAGCAAAATTATTGTGCTGGATTGATCTGATGCAATGCTGGATTAGGCTACATGCTGCTCCCTGACTGTGAGATAAGCCCTTATGTCAGGTTCTTAATGGTGGTGAAATTTTGTTTGGTGGTGTTTGGATTTTTTCTGACTTAAGATAATAAATTTGGATTTGTGTGTTTTTCCTGACTTGTGTGCAGGCTCCCTATTTGACTTTAACTATCACGACGTTTGCTTCCTCACCTACAACATATTAACAGGAAAAATATTGTCCAGCTTCAGTAGAGTTGTACAGTCATATGCTTAAAGGGACAAATGCCTGAATCTGAAATAAAGGTAGAAGTGTGTCAGTAGTGCAGATTTGTATTGTCATAAATGGTGAAAACTCTCCTGTCATGGCTACTGCCCTGCAGAGTCCTGAAAAGGCAAAGTGTAAATTGTAAGAGACAGAATTTGGAAAGGATACAGGGGAAATGGAATGGAGACCTTCCAAGAGACATTGCCAAAGATGCAAAGGGTCAGGACTTAAGTAAGAATACAGCCTATATTGTGGGATGGATTAACATTGATGTGGGAACCTCACTCTCACTGATGCCCGTGAGTGTCTCAAAATCTGTGTGTACTGTCAGTGTACAAAACAAGCGGGACTGAAGTCTTGAGGGGTGGGAGGTGTGGGTATATGGTAAATACTGAGTCTATGCTAGTCTTTTCCACCTGTATCTCGGAAGTAGTAAATGATGGAGTGGGTGTGTAAAACCTGCCAGTTCTTTTTTATTATGACCTGATTTCTGTTTCCACCTTCTGTTTTTTCTTAACCAGTATTTCTGTGTGAAGGCCTCTGTGCTTTGATTTGGGAAGATATTAAAACACTCCAAGAAATCTCTGACCATTTCAAGGGAGTGGTGTGTGCTTTTTGGAGATGGTGGTATCTACAGAGAATCTTCATGGATTCTAATGCCAGCATCAGTGCAAGAAGAGTGGCGGGAATGGGTTGGCTCTGGATGGTCTGCTGCTTTCATCTAGTCACCTCACTAGAAGGTAAGAACAGATTTTACATAATGCATCAACTTAATAAAGTTTTCTCTAGAGGAAAAAAAAAATAGTGTGCTCTCCAGTATGCTTATCCTAGTCCAGATGAACATTGAGCACATGTCTTTCTGTTTGATTGTTGATCACTATCTCATGAGATGTAAAAAGATATTAGTATTGTTTCTAGTAGGATAGACAAACCCTGTTATGAAGGACCATTAATGAACATTTCTACTAGCTATCTCAGAAGCGACAGTCTCAAAGAATATTTTTTTCGCCCCAGGAATAAGCTCCTTGTTTATGCTTTGCATGTATTTGATTCTTGTGTTCCTGTTCTTGCACCATGTTTGTTTTGTGAAACAAGCTCGCGACGTTTATGCTGTTCTACAAGGCAGCATCCAGTGGGCTGAAATCAGGAATTTTTGTTTCTGCCATCTGAACTACTTGCCTGGTATCATAGATATAGAGAGAATGCCTGACATTAACAATAAGAGGCAGTTTCTGTTCAGGCAGCAGAGGAGAGGAGGGAAAGATCAGTGAAGACAAGATAGAGAAAAGGTGGGCAGGGGAAAAGAGAGACCAAGAAAATGGGAGAAGAAAGAACGGATGATAGGAAGGAGGGCCATGAGAACAGGAGGTAAGATGAGGGCTCTGGGAGAGAGTTAGAGAAGGGCAGAGGTATTGTAAACAATCCTCTTGTTTGTTCCAAGAAATATCCTTGCAGCTACATGTGCTCAGTGAACTGCACTGCTTTGTGATGAATGTTCATCTCTTGCATATGTGAAAGTCTCTGAAAAAGGAGAGGAGGGAGAGAGGGAATCAAAGGGAGAGAAGGAAAGAAAGACCCAGAGGAAGGGAAAGGAGAATAGTGTGAGATCTAGGAAAAAGAGGGTGGAGATTGGGAAGAAAAAAATACTGTTTTTTTTTTACTAATAATGAAGAGGAAAGCTTGTTAAAGCATCCCTTCTCTTAATAGGAGGGGAATGGAGTGAGAGGGCTTTCAGAGAGGAAATCATTGATGTAAGATTATAATACAAATTCTTAAATTTCTGCAACTCTGTTAATTGCTGATTCAAAAATTATTTTACAAAGTACTATGTTATTCCTTAGCGCAACTGATAGAGGAACTGAGATAGAAAAGGGAGAGAAAATGTCCATTTTCGGCAAATACGAAGTAACTCAGTGATGTCTGTAGGAGCTGATATTTTTGGAATTCAGTGATCACTCCTGTAAGGTTGTAGAGATAAAGGAATTTAGAAAACATTGTGTGATACAGCTTCACAGATGACATCGTTGAATTGCCTGGATTAGAATAGGACAGTAAAATTCTGCCTATGGAGATGAAGCAGTAAAGTTGCCCATGAGCTGAATTTCAATACTCGATTCAGAGTCAGGGGAGTCAGTACCTTGCATTGTGACTGTACTACATGGTCCTAGAATTGCACTCCAATGCTAATTTGCATCTCAGATGTAAGTGTTTTTGTTGTGGTCAAAAGACAAAGAAGAATTATGCATTAGGGGAAGGAAAGTCTGATGATAACTATGTAGAAATCTTTGCTTTACCACAGAGTTATCCATAAGGCTGTTTTGTTCACTCATCATTATACGTAGTAGAAATTTGAACTTCAGGTTTCGGAATTAAGTTGAAAATTGTAAGGAATATCCAGCTTGGTCTTTAGTTTTTGTAAGGTTTCTTAGAAGTTTTAGATGGTGTCTAAAATAAGTCTAACTGAAGAGGATTGACTCAGTGGGAAAATCAGTCCAGGTAATTTTTCTTCCAAGTGTTTCTCAGGCATTTGAGTTAGATTTAAACAGTCTGAATGTAGATCACTTTTTGTCTCAAACTAAGCTTTGTTTGAAATTTTCTAACAGGGGAAAAACAATATTGATAAAACCTTAATTTAAATTGATAAGAAAAGAAGGAGAAGCTGTAGAGAGGGGAAGAAAAGCAGCCAAAGTATTCAAACCATCTTTCTATGCCTTATGAAGACAGCAAATACGTTTTATGCAGAATGCTTTTCAGATATAAGGAAGGCAGGACCCTTTTACAGGACCTAATGGGATTTTAAACCCCTTCATGACTCAGAAGTAAAGAAATTCTTGTAAGCAATTGAAAATGTTTTTGTTGTTATTGTTCTTGTTTTTAATGCATAAAAAGAAATCATTAGACTGAACTTATTTGATACAGATCTAGTATTTAGACACACTGATTTCACTAGGAATGAGCATGTTTGTCCAACATTTTCCAGACACAATTTTTAGACTACAAAAAAACCTGCATGGGAAGCATGAGGGAAAACTATTTTGCAAGCAGAAGACATTTGTAAACATTATTTTAGCTTTATAAAAGGAAAGAAGATTGCACAAAAGTTTTCGTTAAGATTGCATTTCCCAATGTTTGTGGCTCTGCGAGAGTTTTTGAGATTTTAGTTTGGGGAGCATTTTTTTTGAGCTACATGCTGGGTGAAAAATAAAGTTTTTTCCATTTTTCTCAAAAATATGTAAAGAAATACACAGAAATTTTATTTCTATATCTATATATGTATGTAATTAAGAATACTAAGAATACAGAGACATTGTTAAGGCTTG
>NW_009616426.1:0-24776 GCF_000690535.1 Cariama cristata
GCGATACAAGGGAAAAAAAAAAAAGGGGGAGGGGGGGAACCCAGCACACACTACAGATTTCTGTGTAAATCCACCTGGATGCTGAACAGGAGTCAACTCAGAGACATTTCTGTACCCTTTCCTCTGCTCTCCTCTCCTCTCTTTCCTCCACAGCTCACCTTCCCCTCCTTGCTCTCACATCTCCCACCTCCCCAAACCTTACTGGTGCCCACCTTCCCACATGCACCGCACTCGGCTCTCCCAGCCCACTGTGCATTAAACCCAGGTGTGTTTGCAGAAGACGAGCCTCTCCTGCAGTTTCCAAACTCACCTGCAAAATGCTGCTTGTTGCTAGAATCCAGGGCAAAAGCCACCTCATCCCTGGAAGCCGGGATTAAATACATTGATTGAACCCAGATTTAGAGCCGTTTTGAACAAAAACACCACTTTGGGGAATGCAGAGCAATCCTGAACTGGCAACCTAGCCTAGGCACTCTGCCTTTTTCTCTTGGCTCTTTGGGGATTTTATTAAAGACAGATCTGACGTCAGGGTGAAGGACAAGCCCTGCATTTTTCCTCTGGAGAAACTTTTCCTGCCTTCACTTCTTCATTTTTGTGTGTGGTGTTGTCCCACCTCCTGCATTTCAGTGTATCGCCGTTAGCCAAAGGGCTCTTAAAGGGAAAGCTGCAGCGCCGTGGTCCAGCAGGCTGTGATTGTAGCACCGCACCGAAATGCTCAGAGCTTACCCCTCACGTTGCTCATGGCACTCAGACTCTTGCAGCTTAGCTAGTATGGGAAGATCTGGCTTTAGTGATTATGATTAATGACTTGACACGTATACAAATATGCACGGATATTTGATTTATTTAATCTTTAAAAAAAAAAGAGTGGCTTCGTTTGAAATGTGGAAGGACATTTGTCCTGCAAGCACATCCCGCGGGAGGCAGTCTGTCAGCTCCCTCGGGACCCCCCTCTTTACAGAGCAACCCACATAGGAAAGGAGAGGAAGGGCAGACTATGCCCTGCCATGCTACACATCCCTTCCATGATTTTGGTGAAGTGTGCCAGAGTACGCAACGGCTCCCGGGCTCAGTTATATTTCTACCCTGTGCCAGCAGTGGGCATAACAATATTACCCAGGTACATGGGAGTATGCAAACCCGGCCCTGAACAGAGCTAAACTCTATGATCACCCCTGTCTCTGTTAACGTATACCCTGATTTCAGCTGCGTCATCTTTGATGTGTTTTTCTCCTTTTACCTAGGCACAGGTACAGTATTTTTTCCCTCACCCCTCTAAATCTGAATTTGAAAGCATTTAAAGTCTTTTTCATCCTTAAACTGAAATATAATAGTATAAGGAAAATGAGTGCTTGCAAAGGGAAGAAAAATCCTATTAAACAGCTTTACAGGTCTTAAAGCCAAGAAAGAGTCAAGACATGGGCTAAAAGAGGTGTCAATGTAAATTTAAAAGTAGGCAAACCCTCCTACTTGATGTGGCAGACTGGGCAGCGATGGGTGGGTGAACCTCTGACGGCCAAACTAGGACTGAGACGGTGCCTTAACCTCTGCTCAGCCTTGGCTACCTCCTGTAACTCAGGTGTGCCAGGTCAGGTCGGGGTGAGCCCCCCTACCCCCCCTTCAGCAGCCATCCCAGCCTTCCAGGGGAGCTGGTGCTGCGGTGGGGTTTGCTCCCCAGACCCGGCACGGCTGAAGGCTGAAGGCTGCGGCTGATGGTGAGTGGGGAGGGGAGAGCGAGGAAGCTGTACTCCAGTAACCCATATTCTCACAGCGACTTTCATCCCTTCATGCTGTGTGACGTGATGTGACATGGGCGGTTTAATGGTTTTACATCAGCTGGACCAGGGAGCTCTAAAAGGACCAGATTTATTGTGTGACAGTCTGGACACCCAGCTGCCCTGGGAAATGATTCAGCCAGAGTTTGGCTGCAAACTAGAGGAAGTGCCACCTTCTGTCTTCCTCCTCCAGCACCTTCACCCCTACCACAGCCTCTTCCCAGGACATACCACCCTGAAGACCAGGTTAGGGATTGTATTTTCTGTCAGGTTCCTCCAGGGTAGTTTCTGTTCTCCTTCCTCTGTATCCTTCCCTCTCTTTCCTCACTTCCTCCTCTCTTAATTCATTCCACCTCTCTATTTCAATATTTCTCTCTCACCTCATTCTGTCAGCAGCACACATCCTTCCTCGTACACCAGCAATACTCAGTCACAGGAATTCTCTTTCTCTGCTGAGGAATCTAGAAAGAAACCTGCTATCTTCATGTCACCTGGGTGATGTTCACCTGCATGTGGCTGTCACTCAGTGCCTAGTGGTGGGGTCCAAATCCCTGAATACTTTATGAAGTGAAAGGAGCATTTTGAAAGTGCAATTCCTCTGACCTAGGTGAGATGGCCTCTTAAAAAAAGAGGTGAAACTAGACGGATTAGACGAGGATAACAGACTCAAGTGTAAAGTAAGTGGCTAATACCTCGTACAAGTTGTGCTTGCTGGCTCGAAGCTGAAGGGGCCACGCTAGCAGGCCTAGCAAAAGTAGCTTTGCAAATGGAAGAGGAATAAGAGTTCAAAGCTCCTGGGTTAACAGACTCAAAAAACAAGGGAAAGAACACTTTATAAATGATGCCAGAAATGGCAGTGTATTGTTTTTTGTTTTTTTTTCCCCAAAAATGTTTGGTTATCTCACTGTCTTTTGACTATTTCCCCTACATATTTCATTCCCCTCAGTGAATTCCTTAGCAAATGCTGTGGTCAAGCATATCAGCAAGGATGGAATCTTTGAGGTATGGACATCTGGCCGCTTGCAGCTCCACAGCTCATCTCATGTTGGTCATGGGAGTTTGTCATGTGGCGATCATAAACCAGACACTCTGTCTTAGCTTGGATGAGACGAGGATCAAGGACTGGGGATGCAGCTCCAGGGCAGGGGTGCTGAGACATCAGCTGCCTCAGCAGCCTTATCGGTAGCGATTCCTGTGTAGATATGGCACATCAGTGCACTTACAGGTGTGACCGGGTGTAAGGTCATCTCATTAAGTCTCAAATGGCAGGCACTTTCAGGCTCTTGCCTCAGTAATGGCAGCAGCCCACACCTTGGCTTCTGCTTCTGGGGACTCTCAGTTCCCTTTGAGGATGACAGTGCTAAAAGAGATCATTGTAATCCTGTATCACCCTGGCTTAATCCTGGGGAGTCTTGTACAGACTCGAATAAATCGAGGTTCTAAAGACACTTGTCTGTCTAGTTCAAAGACTTAAATTCAATTTCAGATCTTCAAATGATGGAAAATCCACTTCATGTTTTGGTGACTTCGGTTACACTCACTATTAAAAGTTTGTGCTGTATTTTCAGTCTGGGTTCGCAAGTTTCATCTTTCTGCCAATGTCTGCTTGGCTGATGAGAATTCAGTACCTTCTTCCAACACATAAACATGCAAGGGCTCAGTAAATCACTGCTGACTCTTCTCTTCAGTAAAACAAGGAAGCCACATTGCCTTTAAGTTTCAGTGTCTAATTGGTTTTCTGGACCTCGAAGCAATTTTATAGTTTTATGACTTTTGTCTCTTTACCTTTCACCTTCCAGGGACATTATGTCTGCGAATGCAACTATCCATCACTCTGCAGTCATGCCATTCACAGTGAACTGGAAACAGGTAGCATGCCACAGTGCAAACTAGCTCTGATTCTGTTAGCCTAACACTTCAATATCACTCCTTCCTCAATATGTCCCTTAGGCCTCTCGGCCACATAAACAAGTTTCTCAATTTGACTCCATTTTATAGTGTTTTTAGACTAAATAAACTGGGAAATGGATTGATTTATTTTATGCTGTTTGATGTGGCTGACACTTTTACTGAGGGCTGTAGCTGGCCCCATAATACAGGGACTGCTAAGAACGGAAAGAGAGTTCAGGGAGGATGGGTGCTGCTCTTGCTTGCAAACGTGTGGCAGGAATAGCTCCTTGCCTGTAGCGGATTTGCCTTAAGTGTGAGATCAGAGTCTGCCTATAAATCCAAGGGGGGGAAAAAATCACCTTGGAATTTCCTGACTCATAAAAGGTAAAGGCTGAGTCATGAATCTGGCTTTTAAACAGGCCAAACAAGTAGCTGTGTTTTAGTTTTCTATCAGGATGACCTTTTTTCTGGCTTTCTCCGTGCTGGGGTGATGGAGGAGACACTCCTTCCATGCAAGATTTGCCTACTGAACAGTGGGGGTTCCACTGGGCCTGCAATCAGCAAACCTCACCCGCTTCAGGAGTCACATACCGGAATGGGAAGGGAGGTGGGGGAGTCAAATTGCACCATCTATTATTGTTGTTATTACTACTTAGGTGATGGGAAGGAGAGTTACATCAGCCTGGCTCTTTGAAATATCAAAGTAGCTTTAGAAACAAGAGTATGAAAACATCTGGTTTAGCTGAGTCTTGATAACATCAAGCATCTGAGCACTCTGCCAGCCCCACTTCAACACAGGTGAATATTTCATTTCCACAGAGTCGCTGGCCTTTACGGATGAGACGTGACACCACAGAGTGCAAGAAACTGCGATATAGCAAGAGGACTCACTCTTTTGCTCTCTAAACAGTCTTTCCAAAGAAGAAGATGGATGGGAATCACAATGTGGACAGAGAGTCGAAAGCTCCTTTACTCCTCTTCGGCCTTATATCCCTGGTACCATGATGCAGAAGGTACCAGCGAGGAGCGGATGTGGTAAATCCACCACTGGATTCCCTCAGTCCCTTAAAAAATGCCAGGTGGATGTTGAAATGTTATTCAACCCAGGTTTCTGTTACTAACTATGTACAATGCTGTGTGGCTTGCACTCCTCGGGCGGGCATACTTGTAAGGCTGATAATACACCCAACAGCTAAAAAGAAAATCAGCTGGTTCAGGTAAGCCAGCCTGACTCTCAGCACTCCAGAACTGAGTGATTATTTCTCCAAAGAGCTGGTATAAATCAGATCCACTGACAAAGGTGAAGCTGCAGCTAAGTTTGAAAAATGGAACCTTCAGTATTTAATTCACTCATGCAGGCAAAACGATTTATATTCAAGTGAGAATACTGCCTTTGGGGAGACATGACTGTGGTTTCATCCCCCATAAATAGACTCAGATTTATTAGGACAGGTCTTCAGCTGGTGTCAATCTGTGTGACTGTTGATTTCAGCAGTATTAATCTGGCTGACAGTGGCTGAGCTGTTCCACTGTGAGTGAAAACATGAGGGTTTGAATGACAGCAGCAAAAAATCAAGCCCTTAAAATACTAGTTTCTGTAAGTTCCCTTTTAAAAAAATTGTAGAACTTTATACCAATTTACAAATATTTGTAATATTAGATATTCAACTGTTGATGTCAGTAACTTCAGATATTGTATTTTCTTCACTGCCCTCAAAAGCAATGGCTTTGTGTTCATCTATTCTTAATTTCTCACAATTTCCTGTTGGACATTTATGTGGCCGTTATGTGGGCAAAAAAGATATTCTAATGGTTTTGAACCAGTACCAGGCATTCGTGACAGCAGCAACAGTACTCTGGGTAGCCAATGTTTTTTCTTGAGCAATTGTCTGTCTCAGTATCTGCTTTCAAAAAGCATTAGTTTCTTAATTAAAACTTTCAAATAGAACTTAGAATAAAAAAGAAAGGAAAAAGAAACAAACAACAAACCACCACACAAATAATATGTCAAGCTCTGAGAATAATTAATAACCAAAATGAATGGGCCACAGAGAATCAGGAGCCCGCCAGAAACATGAACAAGATCTGACAAATCCTTGCTGTAGAAAAGTAGTCTTCTGGAAGTAAAGATTTACATAATATTTGCTAATCGATAAAATAAGCTGGATTAATAACACATATGGCGTCTGAGCCTCAGCTGGCATAAAAATGAAGTCCTTGGGGTTGCATTGATTTGTGGCATTCATGGGCGCAATGCATAATTCATAAATATTAGTTCAACTATTTGAACAAATGTGGGAAGTGCAGGGGAGGAATTAACCTTTGGGTTTGCCTCCTGCAGATATTTTTCTTGATGCACATGAAAATGAAGGAAAATATATTGACTAACAAACCACGAAAGGATGAAGAATCCCAACAAATATTGCACACTTTCCTGAAGCTGCACAGTGTGCTCCCTTCGTAGGTTGGCCTGCTTATCATGGTCTCCTTTACAAGTAATTTTATGACATGTTCCGAAAAATGACTTCACCCACTGTGGATAACGTGCACACCCTGGTATTTCTATTCTCTAGATTAGTGACCACAGAATTACATAACCATTCATCTGGGCCTTTTTTCCTTCTACTAGTGCAACAATGTTCTTCAGTCTCTGGGATGGAGTTGGCTACACGAGGAGGGAAATCTCCTCTGTTCTCCTGGAAATTCACTGTGGCCAGTGTCATTGCTCCCAGTCGGGTCTAGGTAAGACTAGAATCAGATTTGACCTTTTCAATCACACACTGAGGCTTCCCAGGACTGTAAATATGTCAGTGGATTTCCAAGACTGGGTTGGAGGATACATATCTTTGGTTGGAAAAAAACCCCAAAACACAAGACAATGAAATTGCATTAAATGTAAAGGAATGAAGGCTATAAAACATAACCATCTCCTATCTCAGATGGGTTTGTTTTTCTGTTGGAAAGTAGGTCTACCCTTCTAGCCCATGTGTTGTTTTTAAAATATTTTGTTAATAAATGCAGACAATTCATATTTGTTTTTCATAGTAAAGAAAATAAGAAAGAAACCTTGTGAGATGTTTAGAAAAGTTATTGATAGATCCCCAAGAGATCAAACCTGTTTGAAACATGAAAGATTTGAGGACCAGTTTTCCCTCTACTGCCCAAGTATCCAAATTATGCATTCTAACTCTGGTAACATTTTATTCAAAGTTTCCTTTGGTATTTGGTTAGTAAACGTTTCTCTTTCAACAGAGCTGCTTTCAGTCTGTGTTTCCTGGGGAAATGGAGCTTATGCAATTGCTTCGTACGTGTTCATGTCTGTCTGTCTGTGT
The DNA here is from genome assembly GCF_000690535.1 of Cariama cristata. Lineage (NCBI taxonomy): Eukaryota > Metazoa > Chordata > Aves > Cariamiformes > Cariamidae > Cariama > Cariama cristata. The sequence continues at coordinate 6,998 of NW_009616426.1, forward strand.
CCCTTTGCAGTAACTTTTGATCCTTGTGGCCAAAATCAAGCCAAATTTGACAGAAAGAGAGATATCTCACTGATGATCACATTCCCGTGCATTTTGTGAAAGGAGGCACTGAGGAAGAAGAGAAAGGCCATAAGAGTATCACACCTTTGGGAGAAGTGGAGTGTTTATTCACGCACTATTAGATGCCCGAGAAGCCACACAGCTGAGACGTCTCAGACGGCCGACTGCAGGAAAACAACTTCAGCTGGAGTTTGCAGTCAGCCATCAGACACAAACCTGTGGGGAAAGCTGCTTTATTGATGTAGTGCTCACAAAAATATTGCTACTTTAGGCACACATAGTCCACATGCTCTCAATTTCTCGTCTTTATTTCTTGTTTTTTCTTGCAAGCAGCACTTTAAGCTTCCTCTCCTCCCAGCCTATGCCAATATCTGTCCTTAATACAGTCTTAGTTATAAAAGCAAAAAAGGCGGGAAAAAAAGGTATCCATTTTCACGCTACCATCTTAGGAAGTAGAATACTAAGTCTGTCACAAATTCTTCCCTGGACTCTTTCAAAGTGCGAAGATACAGTCACTTTCCAGTGGATATAGAGTGGTTCTGCTTCAAGAAGCTGAATAAACTAAGGGTCTGACAGGGCCTGTTTTAGAGACCTCAGCAGAAGGAGGTCTCAGCTATGGAGAGTATTCAGGATATATGTGTTTTTATTACCATTGATAATTGCATCTGAAGCCTTTAAAAAAGATTATAATGAAGATAATAAACTACTTTTCTGTGCCCTGGAGGGTGTTCACCACCATGTCTGCTAGCATTCGTTATCAGTTTTACAAAATTGGGAGCATTATGATTTTGCTTCCTGATTTCATTTGGAGCACTGTTGTTTGGCAACCCAAAAGACACAGTCCTGGGGCAAAAAGAGGGAACAGGGAAACTTTCTACCCTCTCCTGGACTGAGGGCACCACACAGAGTAATCCCTCTTTCCTTCTGGGCTTATTTTTCCTTCCTCCTGTCAGCCTTTTGGAGCAGATGGGATGATATAAACTTGTACTCGAGGGAAAAGGAGAAGAACAGGCTGGAGCAAGGCCCTGAACCCACATGCTCAGGGGAAAGGTTGGTGCAGTTGATGTCTACCTTGATCTAGCAAATGCTGTTCTTCATCAAGTAATGGTTTCATGGGTTCTGGCAGTCCTTCTTTCCCTTTGACATGGCTTTCATCCATCTCCCTTGAAATTGTTGAGTCCTTGAGGAACTGCTGGGCTGCACATGTTCAGCCAGGACAGACTTCCCAGAGAGAATTTGGACAAGGAGGACCAATTTTGGGACACTGTGTGAGATACACACAGCACGGAAGTGGGGAAGAAAAAGGAGAAGATCCCCACATGGGATCCACAGCATCGTGCTCCTAAGGCTGTATTAGTTATTCCTGGGTTTAAGTATCGGAAAAATATACAGAGGGTAAACCCTGTAACACCCACAATTAGCAAAAATTCTGGCCAGCGTGTTTTTTTTTTAAAAAAACCAAAAGCTAAAAATACATCCATCAGCCCTGAAAGTCATCCATTTTCACTGAGATGGTTGCACCTATTATTCATAAGCTGGAGCTCAATTTGACGTTAGTCGCACCATTAGATGCCAAAAATGAAAACTCTCCACGATGTTCCACAAAGTCATTTTCTATCCGAACACCATCATGATACTCACTCCTTACTTGACAAAGCAGACATTTGTTGACTTAATGTCCTGAAGGGACCAACTTGACTTTGAATATGGCAGGTTAAGGACTTTAAGGGCTGATTCCAGTGAACCAAAGAGCCTTTCTCACTCTGTTCCCACTCCAGCAGTTTTTTTGATTTAGCTGTTCCTTTCTACTGGGTTACCAGGCGTAGTCTTTATGTTTGCAGAGCTCAAGACTGTTGTTCAGGGCCTGTCATAACACAGTTTCAATCCCTGAATAGTGTGTTCAGGCTGCAATACAGTGGGAACTATTCCAGCTGTAGTGAAGTGCCCCCTCCCCCCCAATCCTGTAGGGTCCTTCAGCTCTGTGCAGGCTGGTTTCCATTACTCCCACTCACTCTGACTCCCTGACCTCCATTTGGTCCATCAGAACATGACCCACACATCTCAGATGATTGTCCTTTGGGGCATCCCACAGAAACACCTCTCAGAACAAATGCAAATGCTCAATTTTAAAGGAGGAAACTGGAATTTTGAGCAAAAGTGGTCACTTTCAACCATTAAGTTTTAGCTTAATTTAGCAAGCTCTTTCTGCTGCTTTTTGCAGTCTTATCTGTTTGTTTTTTCAGTCTCAAATGCATTTCTCTGGCATGATGTCCCTGGTTCCTGGTGGCAGCCCTTGAGGGACTGGCTGGCTGCACTCCAAGCACCTCACAGAGTGGGATTCAGGATGGAGCCAGGAAAATGCACAGTTCGCCCTCATGAATAAGACACCACAATACCCTTGGGAGTAGATAGTTTCCTTTATTTTCAGTTGCTTCAAGTTTTTTCAGGCCATGGAGGTGAGGAGTTTCCCAGGAAAGCCACTCTTTGCACAGTGGGCACTATTGTCCTTATCTTGTGTCACTTCCCAGAGGAACGTTAGGAAGAAAAACCTCTGACCTGTTTGAGGCCTAAAGGTGGCTACTGAGCCTACAAGTAAGGTGGCTAGCTTAGGAGAGCTTTCGTGTGTTAAAAACCTCTTGGCTTTATTTATTCACCATGTGCTGGGTCGGCATCCTTGAAGTATGCCTGGGGAAACTGTCTGCCCAGGCAATGGAGAGGACCTGCTTCCCTCAGGGTACCAGAGATAGAGTACAGCTCCTGGCAAGGGACCTCCTTCGGTGGGAGCCATCACAACCTCTCTCCTGCCTCAAGATCCCGGGATTACTGTTTTTTGAAGCAGGAAAGGGCCTGGGCTGAGAACAAGGCAAAGCCTCTAGTGAGCAGACTCAGGAGCTGGATAAGAAAAATGGGAGGGAGAGGGAGGCAAAGGAATCCGTCTGAGGCACAGTTAGAGGGCTGGAAGGGACTCAAGGGGTCCTCTTCTATCTCCCTTGCCCCAAGGCATAAACTACAATAACTGAACTCTTCCTGACAAATGTTTGTCTAACCTTGTCTTCAGGGAGCAAGGCTGCTTCCTTCTACCCACTCTGCAGCAACCTACTCCAGGCCTTCAGTGTCCTCAGAGAGTCAAGCCTAGTGTTTACCTTCAATCTTCCTTGCTACAGTGTAAGTCCACTGTTTCTTGGGCACAGTGGAGGAATTCTTTCTTTCTTCTTCATTGCAGCATTTAACCAGTTTAAAGATGATACGTATATCTCCACTGCAGCCTTCTCTCCTTCCCCAGTTCTCCCACTCTTTGCTCAGACATCGTAATTTCTTACTCTCCCTGTAATCTTTGAGGTGCCCAAAACCAGGACTAGCACTGGGACTGGACAGAGACCTCCTGTTTACACTTCCTAGAGTTCGCTTACTTCCCACTTACTTCTTCTTGACCTGCAATCCCCAGATAACTTCTGCAGGAAGCCACCTGTTCCCACCACGCTGGTTGCTCCCACTGAGGTGAATGACTACCAGGCCTAAACAGGTGGTCACCTCAATGGCCACAACTCTGTTGTTAGCAAGTGGGAAAGCAAGTCTGGTCACCACTGCAGCAGAAGGGGGAAGATGTCTGCGACGTCAGTTAAATCTGCTGGGATAAAGCGATTGACAATAGCAACAAAATCTCAACAGCAGCAGTAACCACCCTCAGATATGCTCTGGCAGAACCAGTAACCTGCAGGGCTGTATTTCTGTCCCTCTGTTATTTCCCCTGTGTTAGTTTTCCTTTTGCAAATGCATGTCAATCCTGTTCCTTCATCCTTGGAGGAAAAAGAAAACCACCACCAGTGTTTTTGATACAGCTGAGGAGCCTGACCAACGCCATGCCTACTGTTGTCCTGAACTCCTTCATGAACTGACTATTTCAGAGGATCTCTGCAGGATCTTTTCTTTTCGAACCTTGGCTTGTATCATCAGCAGATGTAGTTCCTATGTGCTCCTGTCCAAGACAGGAAGATTCTGAAAGATCCCAGGTTACATCCCAGAGCCCCACTCCAGGTATTCCTCCAGGGCAAGAGAGCAGCACAGATAGCCCCCACCGAGGATAACTCTCCTACCAGATAGCCATCCACATTACAGAATTTAGTCCGGGCTAGATTCCCATCTCACTTGGCCAAATTTCATGTGAGATCATGCCAAAAGGCTTACTACGGTCAAGACAAAATCATACCAGAGCAACTTCATCACCTTCAATGATACATACCTTGTCTCCCATATCCTCAAGATCTGTCACAAATCTGGTGTTCCTTTAATCATGATTTGTTTTTAACCAACATATGCTTGGTGTTGCTGAGCTTCTTCTCATCTTCAAAGTGTTCAAAAATGGTCTGTTCCACTTGTTGTTTCAACATTTTTCTGTGTGTTGAAAGTATGCTGCTTGGTTGATAATTCCCTAGCTCTTCCTTTCCTCCACATCACTAGAACCATATCTGCGCTTTTCTCTCCCTCTTAAGTCTCACATATCATTCAAGACAGTGGCTAGTCAGTTCTCTCATTTGAACAAAAAAATCTTTGTTTTCAAAGAATTCCCTTAGCCTGCCTTTTGCTTACTGTAGACTGAATTCCTCCTTCCCACTCATTGGTGTTATCATATTAGTCATTGGCTCACAGCAGTTTTAGTGAAGGCTGATACGTGAAAGGCGTTAACCACTTCAGCTCTTCAGGCATTATTAGCTTTCCTTTCTCACTAAGTGGAGGACCAGTTACTTCCTTCATCCTCCTCTTTCTGCTGAACTATTAATGGAAAGTTCTTTGTTACCTTTCATGTCACTTGCTAGTTGTATTTCATTCTGTGCTTTGGCATTTATGATTTTGTCCCTACATGCTCCAACAGTTCTTTTATATGCATCTTTAGTAAACTGACCTAGTTTCCACTTCTTGTATGTCCTCATAGATCATCTGTCCAATGCATGCAATTGCCAGCCGTTACCAGTGCAGGCTGTGTTTCACCTCCAGTCTGGACACTGTGGGGGAACTGAGATTCTCTACCAACTCATTTTCACCAGGATGAGGTTACTAAGAAGACATATTGTAGGATCATTGCTTCTGTAAGCAAAGAGTAACCTCAGTGTTGCACTGGGTTGGAGAAGCAGATGCCTAAGAAAGAATTATACTATCAAATGCTAAGAAGATATATTGTAGGATCATTGCTTCTGTAAGAGTAACCTCAGTGTTGCACTGGGTTGGAGAAGCAGATGCCTAAGAAAGAATTATACTATCAAATGACAAAAGTTATCAGCCCTCTGTATTCAATTATCAATGTCTCTTAATTAAACACTCTCCTTGAAACTTGAGGAATGGGAATTCTGAAGAGAATAGGGTATTAAATGGTCTCAGACACACACTGGTGTGCATGAATCCTCTCCCAGCTTTTCTTAAAAGTTCTGCTCTAGAAAATGGCAGCACATCTGTGCCAACAGGTCAAAGCCTGCATTTCTTGTGTCATCTCCCCTGTAAGCATGCCTGGGAGCTGCAAGTGCTTATTGATGGATAGCTATTTCCACTATATTTCTACTTTCCTGTGTAGAAGCATGGTGAAGAAAGTGCTGGAGTAAATTATCTGCTGTTTGAGTTATTGTCATGAATGATAAAACAGATGTTTCATATGCATGAAGTTTTCAAGCTCTTGGGCTACAGGCTGGCTAGATAATGTGAAATCCTGTTACAGCATGGAACAAGGACTTGTAGTGGGCATATAAGTCCCAAATCTAGCTCATGACAATACATTTTTTTCCCCTTAAACCACACACGTGCTAGTTCTTGCACATCCAGCAGCATTTCTGTACCCATTCTTAGCTGTAAGTGAGACTTTTGGCAAATTATTTGGAAAACTCCGTAGCATACATATTCCTGTTTCCCCAGCTAATGCTAAGCCCAGTGCCCTTCAGTGTGCTTGGGGTCTCTGGAAGGTTTCTGGGCATGATTGTTTCCATTGCCTTCTCCCAGGTGAGAATGTTTATTCTTACACCCACCATTAGCATGCCCTAGGCTTTACAAGAGAAAGTGCATCAAACCCTTTCGCACTGCCCCAGGGACACAAAGCAGCTATAAAGCAAGCTAAAGCAGTTAATTGCTCTGCTTCCCCAAAGCAATATAAAGGAGTTGGAGTACCCTGGAGAATCTGGCATTTACAGGGTAGTTTCTGTTGCATGAAAGGCATGACCCTTAAAATCATAGACATAATGCTGAAAGGAATTTTAGGAGATCACATAGTCCAACTTTTCACACTGAGGTGGGCTCAGGGTTAGAGGTAGGTTACAATTGATGATGTTTGCATATGCCTTTTTAAAACTGAAGGTGTATACACGACATATATCTGGAGACTGATTTGTACCTGCACATACAGAATGACTGAGGTCTCAGAAGAGATTTGCACACCAAATCCCGGGTCTATTCTTTCTGTTTGCTGTGCAATTTTCATACCTACTGTAGAGTGGCTTACAGAAACGAGCACTGGAGATAGTAGTAGAAATCCCTTCTTTCAGTAGCCCCTGGGACTTGAACTAGGACTCAAATTTTTGGGCTTGCCACTGTACAAAAGATTGTAATCCCACACTTGGGAACCAGGCAAAGCCTTCCTTCAGCTGCACTGTTGGGAGAGAACGGTGCCCCATTGACAGCTACCTCTCCAGTGGGCCTGAGCACATGTAGCAGAGCTGAATATCCTTGACATGCTGCATGTGTTGATCTAAGATCAACCCTAGATTATGTGACTGCCATATTCTCTCTTTGTAAACAGAATGAAACGTGATGGAGTTGGTATAAATGATTCCTATCTTGAGTAATTCTTTGCAGCACTTCCTTGCATTCACCCTTCTAATCATGAGGTTAGGGAAATACTACTTGAAATATGTGGTAATGACTTAGAGTCCAGCACAGGCAGTAAAAAATTGCTCTATTTTAGGAATTATTGTCATTATCGCATAAATATGGCATGTCTGCATAGTCTCTGCCTTAGCACATATGGACCACAGAGAGGAAAGTATATTACATCTTCACATTGTCATGTAAGGTTGGCAGGAATTCTGGGAGGCGTTTCTTAACTCCATGTTCAGATAAAAGGAGAAGGGGGAAAGAAACAAGTGACAGAGCTGTATCAAGGTAGAAGATTTAATTTTTTAAATAACTTTTCATCTGAGATAGGTGTATAATGATAGAAATATAAAATTGTCTTCCCCCAACTTGGCCAAAGTTTCTATGTGGTGAAGTCCTTCGCATGCAGTTTATGGATATGTTGAAGTAATTTGCTTGGCCATATCCTAAAAAAGCAAAGACATTTAGTTTCCTTTACCGTATGAAATAAAAGTAGTCACAACATGGGCCAAAGCACCATATTCAGTTTGGCCCTATGTGCTACTCACATCAAAACGCTCAGTGGTAGCGTTAAGGGAAGATCTGTAGGACCAAAAAAAGGTGGCATTCATCACATCTGCCATTGTAGGAGGTAAACCTGAGCTGGCTATCTGGGCTGCCGTCATAGCTGGTTTAGTCAGTGGAGTTTATTGTTCAGTTTATCCACCCACATACAGATGTGTACTTCAGGAGGTAAACCACCCCCACAACCCCATGGATTCTACTGATTGGTTCTCCGTTGACCACAAAGGGAGCCTAGGTTTGTTTGGTCATGTATAGACACCTTATGGAGATGTGAACTATGTGATGTAAAACTCACTTACTGACTTCTATGGGAATCTGTAGAAGCCATAATTCCATGGAACTGCATGGTTTTGGGATTTGTGTTTTTTTCAGTAGGAAATTTGCTACATGGTGGAAATGCATCACTGATGGATATGCAAAACCAGAAGCATACATGGGGATCTCAGGCATCAGCCATGTTTGACATGCTGGATTGCTAGCATTAAAGGAAGAGAAAGGGACCAAAAAGAACAGAGAAAAATGGGGGAACTCTCATATAACCTTCTTCGTAATTCTTTATTAAAAATTGAGATATGCCTACACATATTAATGCAATGAAATCTGTACAGTAACATATAGATATACCTTGTGCATTACTAGCAGCTCAAAGCATGGTTGTTTTTATAGGATTTAAGACCACCTTGCTTGTTTCCTGTGAACTGCAAGTCACAGAATATCACCCAGTTGCCTGCAATCAGGTCATGCTGAAGGATGATCTTGAAAAGCATCCAGCCGTGGGTGGAAACAGCAGGAGACTGAGCTACCACCACTCCTGCGGATTTGTTCCAGTGATCTAATCAGTCTCTCTTTGGAGAAACTGGTAGACCTTGCCTCTACCTTAAGCTTGTCTCATTTTAAATGCCAGCTGTTTTTTCCTGTGCAACTTCTCTTTGTGTTTTCTCCATGCCTCCAAGAGGCACCTCATTCTTCTTACCTAGTAACTTACAGAAGCCAAATTTTCTAATAACTTACTTATTTCATTGTGAGATATTTTCTTGCAGCCCTTTAGTTTTTTTCTGTATAATTTTTCACTATCCCTTTAAAAACATGATTATCAGACCAAGATGTAGTGCTCCAGTACAAACCCAGGTAGAAATCACATCACTTCTCTTACTCACTTTCCTCCTTTGTGTATGTCTGATGATCACGTCAGTGATGTCATTTCCCCCAGCATAATTTTTAAGGTTAAAATTCACCTGTGTATCCAATATCATCTTTAGGTCTGCTTTGGTTTGTGCTTCTAGGATGCAGGTGCTACCTTTATTCATTTGCATTTACTTTCAATGGGCTCAATTTACAAACTGTTTCATTATCTTTTTAGTATTGTCTAGTCACAGGATAATTTACTAGTCTGCCAGTCTTTATGTCATTGGGAAACTGTAGATTCAACCCCAAAGTTTCTGATAAAAATTTGGAAGGTTTTGGACCAGTCTCTGTGAAATCCACTAAAAGGTCTATTACTTGATAAAATCTACTTACTAAAAAAAAAAATTGATGGTTGTTAGCTAAGTCGTTCTTTAATCCATTAAAAATGTGCTTCGATGTTGTACAGGGCACATTTTATTTTGACTACTATGTGATACTAAAAGCCTAAAATATCTAGGGTTCAAGATGTTCAAGATATGCAGTCTCCTTAATCAGTCAGTTTACTGCCATATGCAAAATATCACTTTTGTCAGATAAGAGCTGTTTTCATATTAACGTGTCATTAATGGCCGTTAATTGTAGTCCTAGCCTTTAACCTCATTGTTGATTTATGAACACGTCTCTTTTTGATACAATTGGCTGGTTGGCTTTCGGCCTATCTTTGCATTGTCTTGTTTGTCCTCAGCAAATATTGGCAGAGAATTAACATTTTTTCCAGTCATTTGTAATTTCCCCAGTATTGTAAGATTAAAAGGAAACATCAGGGAACCAGAGACCACATCAGCTTCACTTTAAGATGCCCGAGTCAAAGTTATCCAGGCCTGCTGATTTCAAAAAGAGTTGTTCCATGTTCTCTGAACCACTAAAGGCTCAGAAAGTAGTTTGTCATCCTCATGTGATCTTAGTGTATCGTCCTGCTGGCTCCCAAATACAGACTAGAAGGACACTGCCTTTATTCTCAGTAGGATTTAATTTGTTCCTGGTACACTTAAGAAACCTCTCTTTCTTCCTGTCTTTCTCCTTGTCAACTCTGGATAGTATCTGATTTCTTCAGTTTCCCTTATCAGCCACCTAATTAGACAGAAATCACAAAACGTATTTCCAAGCTTCTCATTTGTTACATTCCCTTATTTTCAAATTGCTTCCACTCATTGTCTTAACTGGCCAACTGCATTTTTAACTAAAACTAGTGTGGTTTTTTTTTTTTTTTTTTTTTTTCTAATGATCTGACACATTCTTCATAAATAAAATTTCCAATTATTATTCCTGATGACTCTTACTTTTCTTTCTTTTAAGTGCATCTTAGTTTATTTTTGGTTGCAAACCACAAGCATATAGGTAAACCTCACTGCTTCCATTTCTGCTATGGGCAATGCTGAACAAGTGATAAGGAGTTTGAAACGTCAGCAGGATAGTGCCAGCACACAGACACATGTTAGTTGTAAGCACCAAAAAAAAAAAATAATTAAAAAAAAAATTAGTGCAAGTAATCTATTGGTGATTTTGTTAAAGCATCTACCTGAGGGCATCAGAGCAGTACACAGGGCAACAGTTTGATTATCAGGAGAACTAAGGCATCAGCTGACCTCTGCCATTGCCTGGCTGTGTGACCACTGTCAACATTTTCTCTTTACTTGTCCTATGAATATGAACAGATAACAATAAATAAATTATATAGTAAATATCTATGCTTGAGAAGAGTTCAGTGGAGGTTGCAGATGCAATCACAAATCTGGTGCTCCTGACTATCTGAAGACTTAACTTGCGATGAAAAAATTTTCTTCTCTGTATCTCTCTTGTTCGCTTTTTTTTTTAATATGCTGTTTCCCAGGGATTAGGTTTTATTTTTACTGCGGGAAGAAAGTAGATATCTTTTCATACATTGCTGCTTGTTTGCTTGCTTTTTTAATATGCTGCTCCCATGGATTTCTCCTTTTTTGTGGTAAGCAAAGAATCCCACAATGTATTGCATCAGTCTCCGCACTGTGCCCCATCAACTCAGCTTGAGCCATGTCTGGAGTGCCGCAGCAGAGAGCAGAGGCAGAGCCGGTATTAACCACTGGCAGGAAGCGTCTATCAGCCACAGCCAGCCAGGTGTTGAGAAGCGCTGCGCTGCTGAGCCTGATGTGGTAGGCACAGGTGAGCTTACAGAGAGATCTTGTCTTTCTCTTTTTGCCTCCTGCTTTTATGTCTCTGAACTACTGTCAGTGTGTTTTTACTGGCAGGGGCCTTGCTATGTAGAGCATGAATCTATGTAGCCACACGTTCATGCTCCAGCATTGTAGCAGGCTCAGAGAGTCTTCTTGAGAATCACCCGTGATGGATAAATGCTGATTTTTATGACTAAATGCAGCTCAAAGGAATACCTCTGGAATTCCACACAACAAAAGAAAAATGCAAATCTCTAGACTCTAGACTTCCTTGCAGTGAAATTTCAAAGGCCAGCAGACAGCAAGGCTCTTCTTGCTTTTCTCAAAAAGACTAGAATAATTCAGGAAGTCTGACAAATGTCTCTGTATCTCTCCCTGTGTTATGACAAGGTCAAGGTAAATATTTGTATTGCTCAATTCTTATACTGCATCATCATTATGGCTGTTGCTGAGCATGTTGTGACCTACCAGCTGTGAAGGCAATGCAGGAGACACAGGGACCAGAGGAGAGAAGACTAATTTACCCCCTGGAAGCTACTGAAACCTGTGGAGAATGCCTTGACAGATGCTTTATGTTCTTCTCTGTAAAGCAATCACTGGCTGATCTTTTGAGGGCTGAGTGACACCAGCTGTGCTCTTCTAATCTGGAACACTTTTTAGGAAACTATTAGAAAATATGATTTCTGCAGTCATTCAAATTAATTACAGATTGAACATTTGTATAGGAAATTTAAACTCATGGTTGTATTTACTGGCTTTCCTCGGCATTTTTTTAAATGGGTCTTGTTCTGAAGATGCTGGAAAACAAGTTTTTATTGGAAATTCTACTGAAAAGTTGCAAACAACATGTCATCCACTCAAAGTTCTGTGTCTGTGACTATATTTTTTTGCTGAGGCCACTTAATAATTCCAAATTTACTATCTTGTTTTAATGATTTCAGCTATCAGGAGGCAAAATATGAATGGCACCAGCAAAAGTCAGCATGACCTATTACCTATTGATTGACCCTAACGCCTAAGCAAGGTACTTGCCTATTTTCACTCTTCCTTAGTGAATATTGGGTGATACAGTCACACTGTCAGATAACATCACCCAAAATTTACTTTAAAGTCTACTCCCTTGATCATTCATCTTGACTAAATATTAATTGTAACTTGTGTTTTCTTTTGGTGTGAACTATCTCTTCATCCAACACAAAACTTGTCATGGGGGATGGTTCAGCTTAGGGGCCCTTCTCAATAAACAGTATGAGTAAGACTGTAGTGCACGTGGCTCCAACTCTCAGACTGTATCCTCCAACACAAACAGTCTTCCAAGGCATATCATGTATTTTGATGGTCCATGCCATCAAAACACTCCTGGTCCACAGAGCGGTCCACAAACTCTTTCAGACAATTGAAACAAAAATAATGCACATAAATGGAGAATGATATCTTAGAGGCACAGGCACCTGATGCCCAGAAAAGACCAGTGCCAAGTGCTGTGTAGTGTGACAATCAGAAAGTGCCAGCACTAAATGATGTGGATACAAGCTTTCTGCATCATTTGGCTTTAGGCCCATATTCACTCCCCAAATGACTACAATAGATACATTTAACAATATAAATGCATCCTGAAGTGGCTTTGCTGTGGCTATGTAGCTTATAAAGTCTTCCTACTTGACTCCTCTGTGTCTAGTTCTAAGTTCTGTTCCTCCTAAAATGTTCAGAGTAAACATTTTTGAAGTTGAAATATCCAAGCAATATGTCTCAGTCCATGTTTAATACACACAAGTAACCCACTTGATTTTTCACTAAGCACCCCCCAGCCCCCAGTATTGTGAAATATACCAATATCCATAAATGATGAAAGAACCCTGAAATGCCCAGTAACCCTCCAAAAATAAAGAAATTGCTGTTATGATCACAATGTATAATGGGAATGCTATTTGAGATACGTCATACTCTTTACACACTGCAAGAAGCATCCTCTGGCACTTGAATCCCATCATTTCCCTTGGAAAAAAGTCATGGAATTAAACCCACAAACCTTATGTTTAAATAACATTGCAGGCCTGGCTGCAACCTATGACAGTAATGAAAATGCTTAATTAAGGTTTCCATTTTACCCCTAATTCACTCCACATTGCTTAACCATTATAGGATGTATCTCACTTTGTACTCACAGTGAGATCTCTCAGAAACTGAAGAGTCTGCACCCAGGCAGTCTGGGTGAATTGGAAAGGATTTTATCTTAGTTCTTGAACTTATTATTTCTGTGGGTTTCTGAGTGATTTTTAATGTTATTTGAATACTGCAATCTTGGTAGTAGAATCTGGTTTTTACAATAACATTCAAATAATTCAAGGGCAGCCTAAATATGGCAACGTTACCACCAAAATTGTTAAAGACTACAGCTTTATTTTTTTTCCTTCTATCAGTATAACATTCAAAGATAAAACACTAAACAAAGGTCTTAGGGGACATGGTTTTCTCACAACGTTTCAAGGTGACTTTGGACAATCACCTAGGTCCACATTTAGCCCAACTACTTTTGATTCTAGGCTTCCTAATATTGTCAAAGGATGAGAAAGACAGAGAAAGCAGAAAAGAGAGAGTAGAGACTTTCAGAGATAAGTTCATCCCATGTTAATGAGGATTGTCCAGCTGACTGACTTTCTGCTTTGAAAGCTGAGGGAACCTTGGCCAGCTGTTTTCCTGCTTGGGGAACTTCAGTCAAGTAAGTAAACTAAATAAGAGACATTTGGGCATGTATCTTCACGCAGCAGATTTTTAACTGGTAAATGTTGGCCTTTGTGCAATGGGGAACATTGAAGAAAGATTCACTAGAGAGCAAGAGATGCTGCATCCACAGTAGTTCAGCTGGACAAGTTCCCAAACACAAGTCCTGCCAGAAGGGTATGATAGTCATATGGTCCTTAAACTCACATAGAAGGTGGGGTCTTCACTGGTCCATATGCATTGGTTTCATAGGATGTTAACTCATATCAGTAATAAGGTCTGGAATATTTTAAGCCCTACCCAGTCTGCAGAAGGAGAATCACATTTTTCCGGCATCCAGCACATGGGGTTCTACTCCAAGTCCTACAAAAACAACATGCCTTCCTGTGAAAGATTGTTCAAAAAAGTATTTGAAGAGTGGCTATATAATTATTTTTTTTTTTGTGATTAACACACGTCAGCTTACACAACCAACCACCTCTATACAGAAGCACGGCCTGCCTTGAAGTCCCATTGCAGGTTTGACACCGCTTGTAACCTTCTTCTGGAGGGAGTCCTGGGATGTCATGCAAAGGTGCAGCAGAGTCATGCAGAGTGACTCCAAGAGTTACCCACCTGATTCTGGGCATTGCTTTGGTGAATGGTATATCACAGAGAAGCACAGTGGATCAGTTGAAGACAGGCTGAATCTTCACTCTTGCTGTCCTTGTAAGTGTCTGATTCATCTGGTCTGCTTCAAGATTGCAATTTATCAACTCAATCCTGCTGCTTATTGTAAAGTACTATTTACCTCACACACACTTCTTTAATAAGGGCCCAAGTTTACAGCAAATTGAATACAGTCTAAATATGAAACATGTTTGGCTTTGTAAAGCTGCTTCAGTGCTATGTTGACTTTTATTGACAATTGTATTTATTTTTACAGAGATAGTGTTTTTCTTTTCCCATGTCTTGCAACATGATTAAGACAGGGGCAGAAGATTAACCCTTCTACATCCAGACCACTAAAATCCAAAGCACATCCATTCAAGCTGCAGACCCATACAGAGACTCTGCTCATGGAAAAAACACTAAACCTGTGAGGCTTCCCAAAACCAGGGACATCTTTGTAGAGGAAGGACACATTTTGCTAGGAGAAGGTTGTGCCCTTAGTGAACACAATGTAGTAAACTATTGTTATAACCATATTTATCATATCTTGGCTCTGGTAACTTCCTCAGTGGGTGGCTTTGCCTAGCACAGTCCTACTGAGTCTAGAAAGTAACTTCAATTTTGAAGGGGTCTGTAAGCTATGTCTATGGCAAGTGACAACTACATAACATGTAGGTACCCAGATATGCTTTAAACTGACTAGAGTAAGTAACAACAGCCCAGAGCTTTAAAGTGGATTTGTTTCGTCAGGCAGATAAACTAGCCCATCCCTAGGCCATTGACAGGCTGCTTCTAACATCTAAAGAGGAATGCTTATTGGCATGGGCCAAAACTGGACCAGCTTTTGTGCTAGCAATTAAACTTTAGGCATGACCATGGCACGGTTAAGCCCATTCCCCTATTTTAACACTACAGCTGTAGCCATACAAGCAAGTCCGAATCTAGCTTGATGTTCCTAATCCTGATGAATGCCTGCAAGTTAGCACAGACACTAAAAAATCCAGAGAGTCATACTTTATTAAGACCTCATGTTATTTCATGAGGCAGTGTTATTTCATGGCAGTTGAGGCTCACATTTTTACAAGACAAAAGACAAAAAGAAGTCAGTGTGCCAAGAATGGATGTGTTCATTACCACTCCATATATGTATCACAGATGTCTCACAAGACAAAAAGCGAAGACTGTTCTGTAGCAGTGCAGATGATTTATGTTCCCCTTTCACAGCTAACTGTCCTTCCATGATTACAAAATATTTCCTTCTCTTTCCTCCTTTAAAAAAAAAAAAAAAAAAAAAAGCACTGGTTGGGATGCTTGGTGGGATGATGGAATGTCTGTTACGCTGAAATAGGGGACTGTGTTGGCTAAACATCGATGTGTGCAGTGTAACTTCTATGTAAGTTGTCATCTTTAAACATTTAACAGCTGCTCCTCACACAGGATAAAATCCCTGCAGAGTGAGCACACAACAAAGCCTGTGGTGCTGAAATATTTTGCATTCTGGGATTTAGAACATCTCTTCTCTTAGGACAGGATATAATAAAAAATTAACCCGTGGATCACTGGGAAGTGTTTAGGGAGAGTGGGAAGGTAGGCAGTGTTTTTGTGCTCAACTGAGCCTCTGTTACACGGTGGGTAACAGATGTTTTCGTCCTGAGTTGAAATGCAGACGAGTTCAAAAGTAGAACCTATGTTGCCAGCTTGCATTTCTGAGACAGAACTATGGGGGTTTACTGGGACTAAAGCAGTTAATGTCTTCCAAAATAAAGGACACAGAAATATAGCAAAAGTACAAGCCCAGTCATGGGACAAGAAGTCCATCGTAGACTGAAACCATGAAAGGATCTAATCAGCCTTGTATTTTAACATTTTTTCTCATGATGAGACCAGTTAGGGGAAAACATTTTGTGTCCTCTTCTTTTTTCATTCTGTGTCATTGTTTATGGGGAATAGGATGGAGAGGTTTTATATATGATTCTATGATTATATTGTTCTTGGGTTTGAATTTATTTGGGCAAGTTACTTAACTGTGACTAATTATATTTGTTATAATGCCATGAACATGCTGTTCTAGAAGAGTTTTTCTGTATTTTTTTTATTCTTTATTATGTGCTGAATACGAATTTCCCTTATAAAATCCCAGCTAGGATCTCATGACTCTTATTTCTGAGTATTTATTAATCACAATAATTTGCTCAGGAAGCAGGAATAAAATTACTCTTAGCTAAATATCACATATACCCAGAAAATAAAAGATAGGACTCTAATCTGCATTGTTGTAGATGTTCCATGTGCTGCTTTTTAATAACACAGTATCTCAGACACAGCATGGAGGATGAGCACGTAACAGTAAACAGATCCTTTCTCTGATAGTTCATCACCAGTAATACCAGCTTCACTGATGATTCAAAAACCGCAGGACAAGGCAAACCCTAATATTGCTCCACATGCAGAATTTGGGGCTGTTTTCATTTGCCTTCCACATTTTTACACAAGCAGATTTGCCTTTTCAACCAAACCATGAAGGTTAGAAATGTACTTTTATTTAAAAAGAACAGGAAAATCCTTGCAAAATCACATGATCCCAAAAGCTGGCTTTTGAAGAAAAGCAAAAATTGTAGGTCTTTTAATCACATCATTCTCCTTCCAGTTCTATTCTTACCAATTGCCAGTTAGTCTAATCCTACATCTCTTGCTAAATACTAAAGATAGGATGGAAAGCAAGAGAGGCAGAGTTCATCAGTTTGACCACAAAAATGCTAAGATGTCTGAGCTAAGCTAATCATAGGGTCATTCTAGAGTCGACGGAAGAAGACAGGGATGGGGGATTGAGCCAATTTATTTTAAACACCTATCTTAATATAAGAACAATTTCCCTCTGGGATTGATCTAAGGGGGAGTCTAGTTGACTATTTGTAATACTTGCATAATAGATGCATAATCTAATTATTTTCAATGACCTTAATTCTACCCTATATGCCTTCAATAGAGCCCCCGGAAGTCATGGCGTGCCTTGCAGTATAAAAGTGTTCTGGGAAAATACCAGCCTTTACAAAAGGCCAGTGCAGAAACTGTACATGAAAGTGCTTCAAAATAGCATTGAAGTGGAGCATAAACAATATATGTCCTCTGTTAAAGGATGAATTCTGCTGTCCCATTGCTGTCCTGCTCCTGAACTTTGGATGTTGCATCCCTCTGGGATCTGATAATAAGGCTAAAATATTTCAGTTATTAAATTAGTTCTTGTAACAGTCATCTTAAAGAGCCAAAATCCTATGGAGCAGTACTGGAAGAGCAGTATATCCAAGACGGAAACACCTCTAATACTGCGTATTGATTTTCTACCCTGTGCAAGTATTATTCCCACTTGCAGTACATACACATACCAATTTCTTTGGAAAAAAGAAACACACTGAAAATCTGCAGACATCTTCAGCTCCACCTTCATCACAAGATTCTCCTGGTCTGATGCCAAGGTATAAATAGAACATATGCTTTCTTTCATCACACAAAGCCAAGCCACAACAATGCGCAGTAATGGGTACTTCCGTTGTTATTATTACTGTGGGACAGACAGGGTCTAGCTCAGAATCATAGAATCA
>NW_009616427.1:0-349 GCF_000690535.1 Cariama cristata
TACAATTTTATTCCCTATGTGGAAGTCGCTTGGGAATTGTGCTCGGCACACTGCATGGGAAGAAGCGGCTTGCGTTTTGGATCGAGGATTTGCTGTTGCAAAGCGGTCTAACTTCCATGCAGTGGGGCAGCTTTCGCTATTCTAAACGCCCTGATGATGCGCTGAGGAGCCCATGTAGATTGACATCTTGTGCAGAGAAGGCACTGAAGGTAAGAAGGGGGCTTGGGGAAAAGAGGGATTTTTCTGTTCTTTTATATGGAATCTTTTGTCCATCATCCCCCTTTCAGCCGAGCATCAGCAGTTCATCCAGAACAGTATCGATAGGCTGGAACTGAGCAAGTAAAACGAA
>NW_009616427.1:371-24573 GCF_000690535.1 Cariama cristata
GCTCACAAGTGATTGCAAAAGATGTATTTCTTTCTCAGCCTGATAACATAGCACGTTTGTGATCTGTGCTCGCAGCGCGGACAGTGAGCTAACTCACATAGCTGAGGCATGAGGAGATCTACGGTCTCAGTCCCTGATGGGCAGTTTGCATTGGCTGCTGCGTTTTGTTGAATGTGTGCCCCCCACTACCTCCCTAGAGCATCCCATCATCCTGTTTGATTTGTTGTTTTTTTTGCAGATATAGTGCCTAGTATTAATGAGAGAGGGAAAGGGATGGGGGGGGGGGGGGGGGGCGCTAATGGGGGGGGGGGGGGGAACCATATGGAACATTTTATTGATGTGATCATAATCCTGTAATGGAGATTGCATTAAATGAGGATTGCATCAAAATGCCTAGCTGCTGTGGAGAGAGGAGAAAGCAAAAACTGTGCTGGATTGTAAATGAAGTTCTTTGATTGAAGGATTTTCTGGAACCACGAAGGGATGTCTGTAAGCTTGAAGTTGCTGTGTATGTGGAGTACTGGAATGGGATAAAAACCAGATCAAGCTGAAATATATTTCCATTTACTCGAGCTCTGGATACAGTTAGAATTGGTGAGAGGCATTGCAGTGATGCCCAATGCATTCTTGGTTTCAGCTATGGAGACCACAGAAAGGCAAGGAGAGGGGAGACCACAGAAAGGCAAGGAGAGAATTTTATCATTTGGGGAAGAGAAGGATGGTTCATTTGTGACTTTTGCCGTAACGGCACAAAGCTTACAGCCTGCTGGTTACAAGCACAAACCTGGTAGGCGATCTGGAAAGCAGAGGATTTCTCTCAGTTTCCTTTTGCAACCTTGGCGTAGTTGCCTGTGAGAAGTGGCTGCGGGGTGTATGTCGGGGGGCAAAGAGGGACTTATTTGCCCCCCTCGGACGCTGGCAGAAGGTGTAAGCTTGAGAGAGATGGAGTCGGCTCACCTGATCCTGTCTTTTTGAGCTTGAGTTGATAATACATTTTGAATAATTGTTGCTGCTTATCTCAGTTGGCAAAGGAGGGGAGAAGACGTTCAGGTTTATTGAACCAAAGCAGAGCTGAGGACAGTAGATGTTATCAACTCAACCCTGCATTCTTTTTGTGCTAAGTTTTATTCTGGCATAGAGAACTGAGCCACAAAGAGCACCTTCTTCAAGCCTTACTGAAAGGAAACCTAAAGAGAACAAAAAGATTAAGCCAAAGATAAATTTTAACTTACTGCTTACAACTTACAGTGGAAGGAGCATCGACCTGTCAGATTTCACAGGTCAGAAGAGGTAAGACAGGAAAAAAGTTATTTATTTATTTATTTATTTGCTAGCATTTCCATGCACACAAACAAAGTTGGCATACAAAGAAACAGCACAGACTGGGAAAGCACTAGTTCCTTGGAACCACCTAAGTTATAACCGATGTAAGCAGCAGAGAAATCCCTGTAAGAACACTCAACAGTATTTATCTGCAACTGCCAAAGAGCTGGTTAAATACAAAATTATATAGAATAGAAGAACCCCAAATATCTGGTGTTCTCACAAGTCATTTGTTTTCCCATTTGAGCTGTGTACAGAATCTGAGGTAATGGCTCCACAGTTCAGTCTCTCTCTCTCGCTGTATATTTGGCATAAAGTTGAGACAGAAACACTTATTTTAAATAAAATGAAGAAAAGCAGCGTAAGTGTACTGAATTTCTCTTAAGCATTTTAGTTTGGCAAAAGACAACTTTTAGTGAATTGTAAGAGATGGGTTTAGAATATTCATGGCTAAACTCCAGGGAGCTTAGTGTTAGCTCAGTAGGCAGAAGGTTCTTCCTCTGCAGAGATATCTGGAAAAGATGTGTTTAAATTTCAAGCCATATTCAGTTGAGACTGTTGGTTTCTACATTTTAAAATCATTTGCTATGCTTCTTAGGGGAGTCATGCTCAATCTGGAAAATGAAGCAAGTATTCCTACCTCACTTTTTTTATAGAAAGAGCGAGCAGTGTGCTTTAATTGTACTTCTGTATGTACAAATGTTCCAGATCTGACTCTGTTTTTTCTCAAATAACAGCTGAGGAAAAAATTGTCTTTCGCAACCACGGTGATCCATGCAGATCCTGGTCTGTATTTTTGCTACAGAAGAACTCTGCTTCATGGCTGCATTGTTCATCCTTGCAGCATTTCTTTAAATGTGAGCCTTGCTATAGTTAAAGGATAATTTATATTCAGTGTAGTACTGTCTGCTCAGTGGAATTGGCTTTATACATCACAGCCTCTGCAAAAAGGGAGATCAAAGATCTGAACCTGTGGTCCTGTATTGCATTTGTATTCTACATGGACTTGAGTACTCTTATACTGGAGCCATTCACACTCCCATAGTTAAGGCTATGTCAGTCTTTCTATTAAAACACTTATTTGCTTAGTAATTTAACAGCCAGTTTTAAAGACGGGCTGTAAGCTTAAGTTGCACACATTCATATAGTGAAAAAAAAAATATCCTAAGCAATGAAGTATAATAACATTTGGCATTTGCCGGTAGAGCACCGTTAAGTTCAATTTATAGAAAGCTTAGTAGAAATAACGCCTGCCCGAAAAATTTAGAGATCAAAAGGGCAGAAAAAAAATCCTTTCAGATTTGGAAAGCCCCTTGTGGATCCAGGTGAGTGTTTAAACCTGGATTTTAAAGGGGCCTGTGATTGTCAAGCAGGCAGTGGGGCTTTTCTTAAAGGAGAACAGCACTGGCTCAGAACAGGAATTAGTCAGATCTCAGTTTAATGGTTCAGTTTTGGATTGCATTAGAACCAACGCCTTTGGCATTATTCCAGTTAGTTCTTTTGAGGGTTAAGTTACAAGAACAACAAAACCCCAAACCTTGTATCTTAACCAGTGAAGTTATTACCCTTTCAACAAACTAAGAAGACCTATGCATTTTTGAGTAATGTTCATTGTCCGACAGAGGTGTTCAAAGCGTTTGGGGGCTGCTGCTGCTAAAGCACGCTCGCCAGGGGGGCAGCCCGAGAACAGCCGCGGTGGGAATCGCCCTGTCCCTCACGGGGACAGCCAGGGGACCGATGGTCAGCTCACACTTCAGCAGAACCCTTCCTTCTGAAGCGTCCCGGAATCTCTTCCAATTGCCTCCCTCAGTTAGCTAGCCATCTTCTAACTGGGAAGTAGTTGCTTCATCTGTGCGGACAAGGTGCGTGAATGCTTCTAATAACACTGTGAGTATTTCAGGTTAGAAGTTAAAAGACTAGAATTACAAATCCGTGTGGATTCAACGTTACAGTTGCATGTGCCATACAGTACCTATGTTCAAGTAGTAGGTTCAAGATACAGCTTGCTGTATCCCAAGTGTACTGGGTTGGATGAAATAAATGAGTATTGTTTGAATGAATGTTTTGTCATTTAAATAAAGATTCATACGGGAGATTAATAGTCTTCTGTCCCGATCACCTCTTTCTGCAATGAGGTCACCGAGAGGAAATTTTTAACAGTTGTCTGTCCTCAGTGCAGTGAAGTAGTGGTGACCACATCTTTCTTGGGTCTTCTGAAAAGGCATGCTCCCTGCAAACACATGTAATATGAAGCAGGAAATTTAGGGTGGAAATGGGAATTTGATTATCCCTTAAGGTCTGTGGGGAGACTTCCGTTCCCGTTATCCAACGGTGAAGTAAGGAAAATAGGTTTAAAATGGTCTTTTTCAATTACAGTCTCTGAATTAGTAGTGACTTGCTAGGAAGCACAAAAGTTTCTATGGCTTTTGTACATTTAGAAGCTCCACTGAAAGAGGAGTTTAAACTGTCCTTAAATTTGTCTTTAAGGTGTTACGTTGTGAATAAGGCCGGGATTAATGGAAAATACATTTTGAGTGGTAATAACAGTATTCACCACCTCTGGCACAAGTGAATGAAAGATATATATATATTTTAATTTTCAAAAAACTTTTTAGAAAAAAAATCATGTTTCCAAATAAGGAAAGTGAATAAAGTTTTCACAATCACACAGTAAGATTTTGTATTTGAATGAAAAAAACCTTCACCAAACCCACCTCACTTGCACGGAATGTTTCATGAAGGTCCAGGGAAAGTTAATGTAAAAATTAGAATACAGATAAAAAAAGACTGTGGAATTTATCTGTAGATACAATCAAATCATGGCAGTTTTGACAGTAAGTAAGAAACTGTAAAGGGTTTTCTGTAACTTTGTCATAACTAAGCATTCTTTTAATTTGAAGTCTTTTGTCATCACCTTTAATAAATATCCTGTTGAAAATGACTTTATTTCAGATACAGTTAGAAAAGAAATGTTTTCCCATAGATTACTAAGATCTAGCTGCCTTGATCCAACAGGGCCTGAGCCAAAGCTTCCTGCAGTCTGTGAAAGAACTCCTATCAAACAGGGCCTTCAGTAATTGCTCCTCGGGTGACCTAACGTACATACTTTAACCTCTGCCACTTGTTTAGGAGTTCAACATGTTGATGTGGTGTAGACAGCATTGCTGTAGAGGAGTTTTGCTTGCCAGGATGGCAGAACTTTGCCTGTTTAACAGAAAGTGCTAAACTAACTTTTCAGGGAAGTTCTTTTAAAATGACTGTTGTTTTCCTTCATTTAAGTTGCGATAGACTCCGTAAGGATTGTATCATTTCAAGGGAACCTACATAACGAGATCAGCAGAGAGGCAAATACGTTCTCAGAGAGACAGATGAATGTTGAAATTGTTGGAGACTTCCAAATTCAATAGCGAAATTATGAACAGAGGTGGCCCATTGTACTTAAAACCCATCTCTGTGGGGTTTAATATGGCAGTTCACTGTGCTAAGAAACTTTGCCTGCTTCATTTTTCTGCCAGGGGAACATCTTGCATTGTGTACTACTTTGATTTCATACGGTTGTTTCAGAGACGATTTTCTTCCTCCAAGCCGGTCTAGAAATAAGATGTCACTGGTGATGTAGTCTGTTTGTATATCAGTGTTTATCTGTTACATCCTTAAGGACATAGTTTTATTATTTTTATAAGAGTTTAATTAGTAGTTATGTGCGCTTTATGCTGTCTACTGAAGTAGCAGGAAATACATGCTAAAGGGAAAAAAAAAATTCAAGTGAAAGTTTGGAATGCTTTAGGCACAGCATATTTCATTTAACCAAGTACTTACACAATCATTGTTACTGCTCTGTGCTATCTTGTTAAGTAAATAAATGTATATGTATGGAAATCTGTCATCTACTGGATCTATGATCACATACCTGGGCACACTAAAGCCCCATACAGTCCTGTTTCCAGCTTTAGTCCCTGGTGCATAAGATGCACACATGCCCACCAAAACAAAAGTGAAAAATATTTGGGGGATGACAGACCTGCAGGTCCCATTAAAATGTAGCACAGGGAATAGTTATAAAAAAGTCAACTGCCTGCCTTTAGCCTGTAACTCAGCTCTCATTAGAAGGTCACATTTTTTTGACAATCCTCTGAGAAAGGAAGTTTCGTGACTTTGGGGAGGAACAGAGTTTTGTCTCTGCTAATGGAAGTCATAGTTTAAACCCGCGTTTAGTCATTTATGCAGACTTTGTGATTGCTTTTGTAATTATAAAAATATGTATCTTCCTGTCTTCTGACAAACAAGTATGAAACTGTGTCTCCTGACAGTCACAGGGTTACCTGGATCGTTGGTTTTACTTAGGTACGCTGGTAGTTTTCTTCCTGAAATGGAGCGTAGCTTCAACACGAAGCATTATGTCAAGGTGTGAGTTGGGTTCACAAACTGGACAGATTTTCTTAGGACTTGTATGATGTTTATGATGAAAGACCTAGACTTGACTTGTCAGCATTAAACAGCCGAGAAGTGTGCCACAGCATTCCCTAGGGAAAAGCGCAGAAGAAATCCAGTGTTTGGAAAGTTCATTAAATGGTGACTTAATAGAAACTGTAATGTGCATATATATCTCTGCACTCAAATAATTTGGGACCTCACTGTAGTAGTTCATTCAGATTACAGTTGCTGCTGGTAATTTATAAATATAAGCAAGATATAAGGCATGAAACTAAAGCTATTATTAAATGGAGTAATGGCTTTACTTTGTCAGCCCTTTAATTGACCCTTGGAAAATCTATGTGGCAATATGTTGTTAATTAAAATCTAGAATACAAGGCAACACAGCAATAATTTTGGGGCTGAAAACTGGGAATGACACACGTAACATTCATGTTCGGTTCATCTCCCTGCCTTGCACGCACGTGAGAACTTTAGCAGAACGAATGGATTCCAGCTAAGGGTTTCGTAACAGTTTTCTGTAATCGGGACTCTACTACAGGAGATCAGTTAAGTGCTTGTCAGACAAATGGACGTTTGTGTCTAGCTATCAGAGAATTCTTTTTAAAATTCATGTTCAGGAGATCTGTAATTTTATGACTTATTAAAGGAAGCTGGATATCATGTAAATCAAGGGTTTTGTTGTCCTAGTTAATTTGTTACAGTTTTCTAAGATAATTGAGAACAGCCTTTTGCTCTGGCCAAACACCAGCTGAAGTAGCAGGTATTAGTACTTTATCTTCTACGATTCCACCATAAACTTAAGGAACAAAATCACGTAGGTGTACCTGTGTAATCGTTTATGGCATCAGTTAAATCTGAGGAATGAAAGTTGTAGAAAGGTCCTTAGATACTGGAAAATGAGTGTATTTTAATTGTATATAATCAATCTGGAATAATGATGTCTACAAAATGGAACTATCGTAACATTTTTGGTATTTGCATATTCTTCCCCCATCCTCTCATTTCTTATATATATGCTCTTTAAAAAGACAGTACATCTAGGGGAACACCAGAAACCACACTTTCGTAACAAAAGATTTCTTTAAAATACCTCTTCAAAAGGTGACAGAATTGTGGCCCATGAGTTATATTTACTTATTTTTTGACAATATGTTCAGTCAAATATCAGTTAGTTTGTATCTTTCACAGTTTAGCTTTATCTACATATACAAAGAAAACTATTTTCAAGAACTGCTCTGAAAGACCCCTAAAGCATAATAAAAAGTATGTTTGAGATGATTTCACAGAACGTTAGCTCAAGGCGTTTCAAGCTACAAAGGGGAGAGGAAAAAGACATTTGGTGTATCAGAAAAAAGAAGTTGACCACTTTAAAAAAAGTGAATGTGTGTCAGAAAGTAAAGACATTAATAGTCTGTGTCAAAGACACGTATCAGGTGTGCGTGTGTGTGGTCAGAAACTGATGTTGTCTTAGCTAAGGAATAAGGTTCGGACGTGTCGAATGTTGATAGCCCCATGATGAGAACGGAACCAGTAATATCCGCTGGCTGTAGTCCTCGGTCAGTATTGAGCCGTGCGCCGCGCTGAACAGTCTGAAGCCGGTGTGCTACAGGAGGAGAGATTCTGGGCGACTAAAGACCAATGACTCTCTACAGAGTTTGGGTGCTGCCTGTGTCACTTTGAAAGTTTTCATGAGAGTGCTCAGAAATTCCTGCTTTCTTCTCCTGTCCCTGAAAACAAAGAAAATTGAATTTACATGGTGCCCACTCTTTCTCACTTTTTAAACTTGACTGAATTGTTTATTAGAGCATAATATTACAGAGTGGAAGGAGACTTTCTAATAGAAACAGAACTGTCATTTTAACATGTAGGTGAAAACTTATTAATAACCCCTGCCCCCTTTCTACAACAATGAGGAAACAAGTATAAAATTGTAAAGAGTTCATGTTCCTCTTCAACAACACAGAAACTCAGTTTCTTTCAGTTCTTTGAAAACAATGTGTGCTTGAATTACCTTTGTTAATTAAAGTTGAAAAGCAGTACATCATTTTTACCATGGAGCTGAGGCAGGACTTCTGTTTTCAAAAGGACGTCCACAGTCTGGGTATACAAGTCCCATTTTCAAAGCGAGTTGGACTCTGAAAGAGCCTAAAGCTTGTCTGCTTTCAGGAATCTTTTAAGTGTTTTTGAAAACAGTACCATTTTTGTTAAAGACTGGCTATAGTAACAGTTTGTACCTTATCCATGTTTTCTCACATTTCTTTGAATGTTAGGGACCTTAAAACTAGTCACATCCCCTATTTAAAATATGGTGGAACT
This sequence comes from Cariama cristata, assembly GCF_000690535.1. Classification (NCBI taxonomy): domain Eukaryota; kingdom Metazoa; phylum Chordata; class Aves; order Cariamiformes; family Cariamidae; genus Cariama; species Cariama cristata. The sequence goes on from NW_009616427.1 coordinate 8,448, forward strand.
CAAGGATGATTATTCTATCAAAAACCTAAAAGCAAACTATGAACTTAAGCTAAAAACTTGCAGTCTTTACCAGAGCTGCACTAAACAAACTTTTTAAAGGAATGATTATGGCCTTTCTATCAACTTTATTTTATTCAAGCAGATTTTAAATACTTAAATAGAGAGGAGGAGGAGGAGGAGGAGCAGAAGAATTAGAAAACCTGTCGTAGAGATGAATCTGTTATAGTAAGGCTGTACAGTACCATGGTATGGGGTGAGTTCAGGGCCTATTACTTCTTATTTAACATTCTGTATTTTGTGGCTCATCAAACAGATACGGTTGAGCTTCAACCAGCCTGTAGGTTTAACCAACTGTTACTGAGTTGAACCTTCAGCACTGGAAAAAGACCCAGTTATATTTTGAGACAATCACACTAAGCATGAATTCCAGTCAGAAAAAGTGACCCTTTTTACTTTCCATTCATCTAAACTTTAAAATCCAGTCAGACAAACTGAGACAATAAACAAAAGTTAAAATAATGACGTGTTTATAAAAAGGAAAAAACTGACTGAAATTTGCCAAATTTATGATAAAAATTGTTTAATTTTATTCATTATAGAATGATGGACTAAACCTGAAATCCATTGCACTATCCATTAAGTTGGAGAAAAAGGTAAATAAGCTGGTAAATTTGTTGTGATAGGACACTCTTTTTTGTGATTGTACTGCATTACACAGCTCAAATTCAGTAAGAAGTTTCTAACAATATGAATGGATTTTGGCTCTAATTCTGTGTTTGAGTAGTGCTCTTTGGAATCACTGTGCAGAGTATTTTTAAATTACCAAAAAATCTTAATTAACAAAATATTATTGCTATTTGGGACTGCTTAGCTTCATATACTGTGTTATACAATTCATTCAGTAGCTGCTTTCTTTAGATATGTTTTCATCTTGCTGACTTAAAGCAGGTTTCAGGTTTTGGTTATTGTCTAACATCACTGGGAAAATAAAAAAAACCCAGAATATTTTCCTGTTAAATTTGATGAATGTTTAATCTGGCTTCATGTAAGTGCCATTTGTTGTGAGTCCCCTTAATGCCAATGTTTGTGGTTTTGTTGTACTGCACTTAACAAGAACGAGTGTTTAAGAAATAATGTTTGAATCAAAAGTAGTGCAACATCAGTCTGCAAAAAATGTGTACAGTCTCAGTTCCTTATATGTAATTCATTTTGGCAGGTACAGTACCTTTAGGTTTTATTGTATTATAAACGCTAAAAAAGCTTGAAAGAAATCATTGGAAAAAGGTTTAGAGTAAGTGATTTAGATGAGGCTGGCAGGTGGTCCAGTGCGGCTATTGCAAGATTAACTAAATTCTGAAAATTCAGTCACTTCAGAGTATTGGATCTATGTCTTGATTTAGTCATTGCTGAAGCAAAAGTCATTACCTCACTGATCTGCTGAACTGCGAGACAGTGGTTGATGGAGATATTAATCAACCAACAGAAACTACTTTCTGAACAATTTGGGATGCTTCAGTGATTAAAATGATAACTCGGTCAGGACATCTCTTTAACTGCTGTACATGTGGTAATATGTATATATAATAAACATGCAACACTGTGACATTACAAATATGTCTGATGGGGAAGACAGATAAAGTGTAGGGACCCTCTAAGGGATAGTAAAGTTGCAATGATGAAATTTCAAAATATTCTTGGAAACAACTTCAGTAAGTTACTATGGTAGTAAAATACCTCTTGATGAGCCTCACAAAAGTTAGATAGGCTCAGATATTTCTCAGTCTGATCGCTGAGGGAATTATCCTTTTTAATAGGCTCTTTTGTGATCCATAAGAATAGATTAAGGATGCTATCCATCATTCTGTGAACCACAGTTATGGCAGATTTTCCTCCTTTCCTTTTCTTTTAGTACATACAGCTTTGACTGATGTAGTTCTTACAACCTCAGCCGTAACTGTTTTGGAGGGAGAAACATGGCAAATCCTTTGTGGGTTGGCAACAGCTAATTTCTTTCTCAGATTTTGGAGATCCCCCTCAGTTTTATGAAGGACCTTGTAAACGGGAGCCCTAGTTGTAGTTACGTATTTCTGTCAATATGAAGAGTTGCCTGATGTCCTTAGCATCACTGTGATTTTAGGCTGGGTTATGCATGCTAACTTGCACTAGATCCTTTGCCATTTTCTATTTTCCTCAACCTAAACTGTGTATTTATCTGAGTTTCCCAGTGATAAAAAGTGTGAATTCTTTGAAGCTGCAAGCACGTAAGATAATCTCAGTAATAAACCAAAAGAAACATTTGAAGCGATTTCTCCTTTTTGCATACTACCAAAATGGTCTTTTAATATTCAGAAGAATTCTTGGAAATTTTCAAAGCTTGACCTACGGCCCTAAGCAACCTAATGTCACTTAGAAGCTGTAGGCAGGTTTGGCTAGACGGCATCTCCAGAGGTGTCCTCCAGTCTGAACTTCTCTGTGGTTCTATGAAAAAGACAGTGACTCCTCTCTGTAGGTCATACCTTTTTGCTTTGTCTGGATTGTGATTTTGTGCTCAAATTCAGGAGCTTGCTATGTCCTTGCTGTTCTGGTTGTTCAAGGAGTAGTGAAGAAGTGAGGAACAGGACAGGAAGGGGAACCTACCAGTGAACAGAAGAGAGCTGTTATTTTTGTTCTTGGATGTGGATCTCAACAGTGTTTGCAATTCCTGTCTCAGTGTGTGCTAGCTGGTGTAATTTTGGAGGCCCCCTTGAACTGAGGTTACATAGATAGGCTGCCACTTCGACAAGTCGTCTATTCACTGTCTTTCTACAGTGCCATTCTGAATACAGTTTAAAGTACTGCTTTAGATCTATGAAACACTTTTTAGTTTCCTTTCTCTTTCTGAGGAAGATGTGCTGTACATTTTTGTTCTGTAAAAACCAACTGGAAAGCAGAAGACTCAGCTTTATAAACTGAGCTGAGGGCAAGAAAACCCGAGACTGATTTGATTCTTTTCCCTTAGTCCTGCAAGACCTAAGTTACTTGACATTCAGGGCTGTAAGATAAACTTGTTAATTCAGTTTTTCCTGAAAGTTTTCTGGAGCGGACACATTAGGTGGAGTGTAATTTTGTCTGTATTTGTGAAGAGTGTTCTGCTGATGCTTCATGTTGATGGTTTAGTGCTCTTTACTACAAGAGTGTCTGGAGGTTGATTGACAGGTTCCCTACAAAAATGCAAGAAATGCAGTTTCTAGGGAGGGACTTAACAATGTATGGACTGCGGGGATAAGAAAATAAGATAAGGGTGAGAAGAGACAATATTTTTATGGACAGAAATTTAAGTACTGTCACTAGAAATAAGAGAAGAACACTGTAAATGAAAACAACGTTCTTAAAAATTCTCTAAAAAGGATCTTTACTGTTACAGAAGCTTCAATTTATTCTTTGTTTCATCATGGAATTATTTCTCAAAGCAGGCAGTCAAACAAAAATTGTGCACTGGAAAGTAGTGATGAAGGTGTGCCTGAGTCTGAGCTAGCATTTTGTGATTTTTTGTTGTTGTCGTTAAAGCTAGATTACACTATTTCTTTGTTCCAGGTACTTGCACTTATTTTTCACGCTATCTGTATAACATGACATCATTGGTATGTTTTTTAAATGTCTAAAAGGATCATAATTCTGCATATGCTAAATTTAACTGAAATTTAGGTTAAAAATCACTTCCATGGGTTTGTGTTGGTTTATCTGGGACAATTTTAACTGAAAGCTCGGCAGAATACTGAATGTACTCATTCGGTATTTTCCACCCTTGACTCTTGCTGTACCTGTTCACTATCCATTTTGTTTCTGCTGTCTGAACAAGAACACTTCCTTTCCCTTGAAGAATACTTAGGTGTTACTAAAATATTTCAATAAATCACTGTTGTTCGCACTTTATTTGTAGTTGCTTGATCATTAAACATAGTTGTTCCACAATGATGGACTGTTTCCTTCAGATTACACAGAGGAAAGCTTCTTATCCTAATTATTTGTTTATCTTAATGAATGCGTGTAAAAGGCTGTACTGCATTTGTACCTTAGATGCTCTCAGTCTGGTATTTTCAGAACCCTGCAGATGTGGATTTTAAATAAATGAAAAGAGCAGATGGTATACAGGGAAATCTCTGGTAGGCCAAGAAGCTAAATCAAAGTTTCCTTGAGTTCCAGGACGTACCCTACCTACATAGGGACTGTTTTTCCATCACTAGGAAATTTAATAATAAAGTGCTGATGTACAGTGTGTGGGAGAATTTCCTAAAATGCAGAATATTCTATAGAAAAAGTGCACACCATAGAAAGAGATCTGCAACATGCACTCTGTGCTTTTAGCACATATTTTAGACATGGGGCTTAGGCTTGCTTTGATATGATCAACCCTGATGGTGCTGAATATAAAAATGTCAATCTAATTAGTCATCTCCAGCAGAAAATAATTTTTGCCATTTTTTTTTCCCTGTGTAGAGGAGGAGATGAAGTGGTTTTCAGTTACTCTTTGTCATTTCGGTTTCCTATTTTTGCCATCGACTGCGAACATTTACCAGTGACTTTTTTCCATCTTATATTCAGGGATGGGCTATTTTATGAGACAAATGTTAATAAATGAAATGCCCTGATGAACCAGTGTGAACTGGAAATAATTCAGCAAAAACTATTCCTTGACTGATGATCAGGAATAGGATGTAGAACCATACATGGTCAGCTTTGGATATAAAGTGAGCTACTTACGCTATTCTAGTGCTAATCCAGGCTGTCTCTATTAAGGTATTACGAGTGTTCATTGTAGAAACTTCGTATTAAATGTTCTGAGCAAGGCACATACATGTGAACAGATTCTGTTTGTTTTTGCACTGGTGCAGCTACAAGAAAATAGTGTTACGCAAATATAAGACAGTATCCACAAACCTAGAACACAGACAGTTGTTCTGATCCTTCCCTTATTTGACTCACCATAACAAATTCTCAAAGGGTACCTCATTGCAATCATAGCTAGGCAAGTTAGTGTAATTTAAATGTATAGTTACCACCACAGGTAATACGTATGGGCTGTATAACCATAGGGAAACCACAGATTTTCAATATCCCTTGGAATGTGTTCATTATTAGGAAGCATTACCAGAGTATTGTTTGTTGTAAGAGAAGAAAATCCCATTCAAGTTTTTAATGAACCTCTTGAGAGATTCTTCAGATTTACAGGTTAAAAAAGCTGTAAACATCCTACTGGGAGTAGTCATTAAAGAGAAGATGAATGTGAGTTATCTGTACATTTCTTATGAAACAGAAACCCTGAAGATGATTTACAAACCGAAAAGCTGTTTCTCTTTCAGTGGTCTGTACTGCTGCATTAAGTAATGAAATACAAAGTACGATTACCAGTAAGTCTGTTGGCAAGATGAGAAGCAGTTTCACTATTTTGTTTGGAGAATTTTATAGGTAAGACAGCATTGATCTGAATTTGAAGGGAAGAAGCTTGAGACTAATATTTCCTTCATTTCTAGATTAGAAAAAGCATCAGAGTGGAAGAAAAAATCCTTACTGCATAGTTAATCAACTTGGAGGGCCTTATGTTGAAAATCTGACTTTCTAAATTAAATACAAATGAATTAATAAAATGTCGGTAGATTAAATAAATAAATTAAAAAAACCCCAAACAAAACAACAGCTCAATCCTCTGGTGAGTTACTTTTTTTGGTAAATCAAAAAGTGACAGCATAGGACTGCTAAAAGGCTTGCCTTTCCACGAGGCACTTCATACCCTTGATTACTCACTCAAGCTTGACTGAACCAGCAGCATGCTAGTGAAAACTCATAACTTGTGATGAAACAGTTTGTTTAATCCTTGAGTTTTTTTGTCCGAAGTATTACAGATGCAGTGAAGGGAACAGATTTGAATATACTGCTAAAAGATAAAATGCAGATAAATATTTCTAAATTAATTCATCAAAAATGGTTGCTTCAAACTTTTAAATTGGTCATCTAAGATTCCTCTGCACATTTTCTTGTAGTTAATATCTCCTGCTTCTTCAGGAAGCTCTAGACCTGCCATAAAGACGACAGTTTGTTTGTAGTTTGGGTGAGTTTTGGCATTAGTTTTGTTCTGTTGGTGTAACTCTTCAATGAAGCACAAACGTACTGAAAACTTGGATAACAACAAAACGTGAACTGTGTCCTAACCTCATCTGTTGAACATAACAACAGTAGCTTCGCACTCATTCAGCTTTCCAAGAGGTCATACCCTTTGCAAATAATATGCATAACAAACTGCTGTATTCACAGTGTCTCATTATGAATAGTATGTATTTCAGCTGACACTGCCACTCACAACAGGATTTTACCAGTTCGGTACATGACTGTCAATCTGGTCTTACTGTCATACTGGAAATATGCAGGACTCCAAAATAAAATCACTCTGATACCAACAGGATTGATCCTTCTGGTGAATTTTCTTAATATTTTGTAAAGATTACCTGCCACTGAGTATTTCTTTCAAGATATGTGTGTGTGTGCCTTTTTTTTTTTAAAAAAAAAAAAAAAGTGTATATGTGTTTCTCATGTATATGCATGGGCATGCTGTGGTCATAAAAGTCGTAACTTAGATCCTTGGTCTGAGCTAAACATCGGGCTTACAAGTTTTGAGCAAGCTTCTTCATGAAGCAGTCCCAGTAAAATTCATCTCTGACCTGAAATACCCATGTGCAGAATCCCCTTGAGCAGACTTCAGTCATGGCATTTGTAGCAGCGTGACTGACCATGAAGGTAAATCAAGACAAGAAGGACATCAAGTCTGTCCTCGCTTAAGACTGAAATATCACAAAGTGTAAAGGAATGTACCATTCACGCAGAATCGTTTTTGTGACGTAGCATGTTGGTGGAAGATTAACGGAAGGGTCTTGTGACATGTTTTCTAGTGGCATTGTGTTTGGGTATGTCTAAAATATCAGTGTTGCACTGTGTTAGATCTTACGTTCTTTACATTTCCTTTTTACATGAATTTACATTTAGACTGTCGTTTCTCTAGATGACTGGAAAGCATTTTGCCCGTTTTCATGTATCCACTATCCACTATTACCTTTCTGTGCCTGTTTGTCTCCCACTGACTCCTACTTTTCTGCAGATATGGGCCCTAAAAGGAACATTTCTTGTTATGAAAGCAATAGGTTCCAAAAGAGGACTTGAAATCTTGTGACTATTTCCTTCACAAAGGCTTGCAACATTTTAGGGAAAATGCTGGCTACTGCACAGACAGTTTGGCTCTTGCAGCCCAGTGTTAAGGTTAACAAGTTGCAAATATCTGCACGTTGCCATTATCTCAAAACCCTGCTGCTTTCAGGACATGATGAGGACTCTAATATTAAAGAATGTTGTTCATTGCTTCTTTGGGTTTTTTTCCTTCTCTTGCACAGCATTTACTAAAGAGTACGATTTAAAAGTCAGATGGCTTGTCATGGGGTCTTGATGTAATTCATCTTGCTGACCAGCATGCTACTGATAGAACTCTTAACAAATAGATCACTGAGATGAGAGGGAAAAACCAAACCCAAACCTGTCACTGTTTTTTTGAACAACTATTTATACGAAGGAATTTGAAATTTTGGATTTTTTTTCCTACAAAAATAAATTCAGTGTTAAGAGAGCTGAATATATTTACAGTATCTAGTGTAAACATTCATATAGGACTTTTTACAGCTATATAAATGTGCACATCTTGACTGATGTCTGTTCAGCTGTGCTGACTTATTAAAAACATGGATTGTAGCTATCGTATGTCACTCAAAGTTACAGTATCTCTGTTTTTCAGACATATATAAAAATTCAATGGGGCGTATTTAATGAAACAAAATATCTTCAGTGTTTAAGAGCTGCTTGCTTTGCTTTGAGAATGTCTAATGTATTAACTTTTGCATATATTGCTCAGTGAAGTGGCCAACTTTGGAAAAAGGTTGGGAAATGAATCCTTATCAGTATATTTTTGTCATGAAACAATCAGTATGAACTTGACACTGATCCAGGAAGAGTTAGTATATCGAAATTTGGAATTCTGCATGATCTTTTCTTTCCAAAAGAAAGCACCAACATTGAACACTAAGAAACATTAGACTCAGATATACTGGGAAAGAACTGAAGCTTGATGTCATTCTCCGGTTAGTGTTTTCTGACTGAAAATGCAGAAAGACATCATATGATTTATGTGAAGAAGAGTGAAAATGTTCCAAGTAGACATAAAATAATAACAGTAGTAACAACAGTACTACAGCAGTAGTACTGGTGACAGCACCACTTGAACAGACAACCCAACCAGGAGCAACAAAATTCTCATAAGAATTTCTTCCTAGGAGTTTCTGATGTATCAAAATAAGAAAAAGAAAACAAACTGGGCAAACCTCACTGCATTAACTTTCTGTGTCAGGAGCTGATGATCATTCATTACTTAATTTATGCTCATTTTATTTTGGGCAGGGAGGAGGGATGGAGGAGAGTACACTGTGTTACCTAGGAGCACTGTGTTACGCCGCTGTCTAAGGTATGTCAGACCCTGCCTTAAGCACGGTAAATTTACAATGGAGCTGAAAAGAACCACCTATGTAGGAAAGAATTAGAGCAGAGTCCTAGAGAAAAATTTTATAGACATGAAGACCTGGTTGTAGAAGTACATGGTTGGAACGCCAGAGTACTGAGATGAATATGCTGCAGTACCAAGGCAAAGTGCCAGGATGAAGGGAAAGTGTTCAAAGAAACTATGGCATTGGAGCCTCGCAATAGGGAGAAGCTTTGGGGCAAGACACTGAAGTACTGAGAAAAATATCAAAAAACCTGAGACGTTTTGCCAAGCTAGCAGAGAATAAGAACCGAGGCGAAACATTAAATTCTCATGGAGAAGCACCCAAGTGCTGAAGGAAACTGCTAAAATGTTCAGATAAAATTGATGGCTCTAATGCGGAGTGCTTAACAGGCAAAAGCAAAAGTGCAGAGTTGAATAGCTTCAAACTGAATGGCTGAACAGAGGAAGCACGGAAGTAGTCAAACTAGTTTTCTTTGAAACTAAGTTTTTGGGGAAGCTGATGTTATGATTCAGTCTGGTTTTGATTGATGGTCTGCTTATGGCTACATCAAAGGATTTATTGTTGTTTTGGGATAAACAGGATACTTTTACCAAAGCGTAAGATAGTAGTTATTCTAACACAGAAGACTACTGGGCTTTTACTATAGAGAAAAGTTATGTGAGGGATGCAGAAGTGCAACCCTCACAGTATTTGCTGTCTATAAAATTCAAAGGGGGAAATTATTTTGGTAAAAATTCTCCTTAGGAGACTTAAAGTCTGCAAAGTCCAACTCAATTGCATCAACGTGCCTTAAGATCTAAAGCTTGTTTAACAGCTATATGATATGTTTGCAGTTTTATAGGATATGAATCCTACTGCTAAAGATCTTCAGGAAAGGTTACCCTAACTCACACCCATTCAATTTCATGTATGTAAAGGGAGTGCATGGTAAATCAATAAAAGGGACTTGTTTTTAATATGGTAGAAGTGTACAGTTCCTTCCCTACTCAGCTCACTGAATATTCATGTATTTTTCATTGGTATGTCTTTATTTCAAAAGTAGCGAGGGGACTATTAGATAAATGGTGTCCTGTGACTGGTGTAGAAATTTGCTGAAGGGAAATGAGATACAAGTTTTAGCAGAACAGAAGACACTGCCCTTCTAGCTTATTTTCAGGCAAAATGTGCCGAAACTGTGGAAAGGAGGAGATGGGTATAAAATTCACAGAGACTCAACTCAACCCTAAGTAAACTTCTCTCACTGTAATAATGGCTGAAGAACCAGAGTGATGACAATTTGTGTGTGAAATTGTATCTATGTAAAATAATGCACGTTTGTCATGGTTCAGTGCACCTTGAAAGAGAACACTGTATGTATGTTGTATGTGCGTTGCTGTCCATGGAGTTGGTAAGATGCCATTTAACGCTATGCATTTATTTTCATTAGAAATTGCTCTGTTCACAGTTGTATCAACTATTGCTTTATGTAGGGACTGACTTGGACTGCCAGCGATACTTTTTTGATAGTTGCAGAGCTTTTCTATAGAGATAAGGCTTTTAGTACGATGTTAGGAGACAGTTTATTCTTTTCTTTTTCTTTAGTTTGAGGGTTTTTACAGTTCTGATTAATGTGTCAATTATCAGCATGACATAAATACTGCCTCACCTGATAAGACCAGTGTTGTTTCACTTTTCTTCATCTGTTTGTTCAGATAGCAAATGACACACACTTCCAGAGTATACAGTATCTCGTGCAGATTTTGACAGATTGATTGCAACGGAACATAGATGCATGCATTTTGCTCACAGATTCAGTATGAAATATGGAAAATACATTTTGATTACCATCTTCCATAAAGTCCTCTTCATGGACTAAGAGGAGCGATGCTTAGTGCAAGGTTTTAAAATGTTCAGAGGCTAAATCACACAGATGCGCATGGAAGGATCCCTCATCTAGGAAAAGAATGATCTTGGAGCAGCCAAAATTTTCCCTTTACCCTCCAAGTGTTTGCAATGTCGGTCTGTAGCACTGAACACACTGTAGCTCCATAGGCACTGGAAATTTTTGGGAGAATTACTGGAGATTCAGAATAAAATTTGTACAGGATTCAAGTCTCTCTTGGGCAAATACAGCATGCTGGAAACTTGGGAAGAGTGTACATTATGTAATCAGGCTCAGCTTCACAGCCGAGTTAGAAAAATGACATTTTGCTTCCCAGAATGAGATCTGGGTAAAGAAATTTTGTCTTGATCAAATGCAGCAGCTGTTGCAGTTCATATGCAAGTGTGATGCAAATCAAGCCCCCATTTCTGCTCTGTTTCGTTCTGCCCAAACCGGGAACCGTTGTTGGTTTTTTTTTCAGAGAACTGGCCTGTGGTTTGACCCCAGTAATTACAAATTATTTAAAAAAACCCAACCAACAAGTTCTGGCATATTATAATGACACATATAAACAATTTAAAAATACTTAAGTGATGAATCTGTGTTGTAACAGCCAGCTGCAGAGTACTTCTAACTGGAGTATGTTAAACCATTTAAATATTCCAAATGATATGTACAACAGATCTTGTACTAATTCATTATGAAAACAGCAATTTCATTTAATCATTTATTAGCTATTTATAAGGTGTCTGCATATTAAGTATGCATACAGATTGTTGTTCAACCTGGCGACCGGTATAATGATTGCATAAGTGTTACCCATGTGTAATCACTAATGATTTTTTTTGGTGATCATTGTGCTCAACTACTGGTTACCAGCATGACTGTGTGGTTCTGAAACATGTACATGTAATAGAGTAAATGAAACTTTAACCCTCTAAGAGGGGAAAAAAAACCCAACAAATTGCTCAAAACAATACTCTAATTTTAATGTCAGTCAGTCACTCATTACTCATTTCTATTCACTTCTGGAATGTATATTTACCACTGTCATAATAAAGACAGTGAAGCAGGTTCCCAGAAGCACTGTAAAATCTCTGTCCTTAGAGGTGTTAAGATCCAACTGTCCAAAGCCTGAAGCAAGCTGGTCTGAATTCACACTGATGCATATCTGTGCAGGAGACTGGACTACAGCCCTTGCAAGGACCCTTCCAACGTGAACGGTTCACTGACTTCCTATGAAGTCAGGGTGGGGAACTACGCAGAATGCTATTAGTTATCTGTTATGTTTGCAAGGTTGTTAATCTTATTGTAGAATACAATGTTGGACTGTGATTAAAAAGGAAACAAATCCAGAGGAAGCAAATTGTGCGATACTCTCATTCCACATTGGCGTATCTTAGCCATTGGTATTTTTACCACACTGCTGCAGGGCTTTGTTTTTTTATATGAATGACATGTGAGTTTCAACTTTCCTGTTGTGATAATGAGCTTCTTTGCTGAGTCTTACTGTACTGTAGGTGCAGGGTACCATAGGATGCAACTCTTATTAGAAGTATACTGTTTGCTAGATATCTTGCATATGTATTTGAATCGTCTTACTCATCTGATGATTCAAGCTTTGAGAACCTTAATCAAAAATTTGCCAACAAAGTTAAAAATATGCAAGGATTTAGGCTACCAGATCCTACAGCATGACTCTTATCTATGTCCCATAAATATTTACTATTATGAAAACAGTAGTGTGTATCTTTCACAGATTGCAGAGATTTTAGCTTGAGCTCTAAATAGCTTTACAGCATAATGTAAAATGTTAATACTAACAATAAATATAAAAATGTGCAAAATCAAATATATAGCCATCTTGCTAAAATTCAGGTGATCAGGTTCAAGTAATTCTCTTCCATGCCTGGTCACATGCTTCTCTGCCTGCTGCATAAACCAGGATGTGTGCTAAATTATGTGTAGATTGAATATAACTGTTACAATTCTGAGAGACTGTTAAAATTCTTACTAACAAGATTATTTATCACACCTAGTCTTACTCCTAAAATCAGTATGTGAAGACTGGAAGAGACCTTGTAGGTTTGAACAATCTTGAACCTTGCTACTGCAAACACCTCACTATATATTCCTTTTCATATAGGTACTATATGTATAAGAGTGTGGGAAAGGGATAAGATTTTGTTGCAAATAATAATTTTCTCACACACCTCAGAACTTCCATTGTTTATTTTCCCCTTCCCAAGCAGATAAATATAAAAATTCCTCTTGCCAGCAAAGAATTGATAAGCTACTGAAGATTTCAAAAGTCTAGATTCCCATAGTGATACATCGCTGTGTTCTTTCAACTTTAAACTCTTAGATGCAGATATTTAGCGCTGAGGTATTTGAGGTTAGCTATACTATGCATTTCTTGTAAGGTGAACAAACTCTCATAGACAGTGAAAATGTGAATTATTCACAGAGAGATTTGGTATTGTTTCTGATGCTATATGCAAGTGCACCTGCATTAGCTTCACTCTTTTTAATACTGTATTTTTGCCATTTGAGGTAAAACTAGAGTCTAGATTTTGTTGTAAATGTCTATATTCATGGATTCCGATTGTCTTTCATCTGTAGATACAAACCTACACATATATGAGAGATATTTCTTTTTAAAACCGATTTTATTTACAATTGTGAGTGAAATTTCCCTCTCTAGGCACTTCAAACTGAAAAAAAAGAAGTTCGTTTGTTTCAAAGACAACAACAAGAGTCAGCAACTGATAAAATTAAATGGGAGATAAAGAAAACTGTGAAAAGCCAGAATCTTAAGTCACACGTCAGTACCTGTGGGCCTTCACCAACGTGGCACAATATAGCAGTTGATCAAAATGAATATTGTTTAAGCAACGATGACTGAACGTAAAGTATGTAAGGGATTAATGGCAGACTGAAAGAAACTGCTAGCTTGCAGTAATCAAGAGAACACATCTGGTGATTAATTGCCAGGAATACCTGCAATGAAGTCTTCATTGCTATTATGATTTGAAATTGATGGAGAAAATGGTATAGATTCTTTCTGCGTAACAAACATTCACTTGCTGTTTATCCATTTTTTCAGTGTTTGTTCCTATCACCTAAATATGTTTCCAAAAATAGAAAAGAGGAAGGAAATTATCCAAAATTATCTACAAGGGCTTGTATAAAGTACTGCTGCTGCTGCTGCCTAGAAGAAACATGCCAGTTACAGGCATCAGTAACTGAACTACCAAAACTGACAAGAATTCAGCAATGGTCATTCCAAACAGAGGAAGGACAGCAAACAGAAACATAAAGTTTCATAAAAATATTTGTATATCAACTTGCCTGGCACCCCAATGAGAGCTTTCCTGGAGAAGTAGCATCATTTTACATACATTTTGGTACTCTGAAAACGAAGTTTGATATAAACACACATAGTCTGCTTGTCCTTCCATTTATGCTTTTTTAATACCAGTGCACTTACACTGACTTAAATGAAATTACATCCTGATGAAATATGAAATTAAACTGTCTTTAATGTTAATTTGTGTAACACTAACTTCCAGAAGCCCCTTACCTGAGGTTTAGAATGAACTGTTCCTTGAATGTGTGACCGCAATGAATTGTAATACTTTGTTGTGAAAATTGTGTAAGGAAAAACACAGAATATTGAGTACTCAGCGCTGAGTACTGGGATCCTAGAAGTGGAGTATGTGACAGACCGTTTCTAAGTAGCAGAATTGGCAACCAGTGTGCAATCCAGTTTCAGTAAGCACGGAAGCCAATAAGCTAAGTTATGATCTTGTATTCTTTACAAAGCAAATCAAAGAGAAGAGCAATCACATTTGTTATTTTAACAGACCTTGGAAAGCTCTTACTTCCACAGTGCTGCCTGATTCTGTGTTATCATGTGAATATCCTTTTTATACCACTAACAAAGTAATCTCTCTAAATTCCTTTTCAATTTATGCTTAACCAGGCTGATTTGCATGCACATAGAAAAGGAAATGAGAAACTTCTAAGCCAAAAATCTATATTCTTAGAATTTGATATTCACGCACATTTTTACGCATGGAATTCCCATTAAGATTACTGGAAGACTTACCTACAAATCTTCCATCCTGGAAAACTGATGAAATTCACGAAGTTTTATGAGAAATAAGAAAACTGTATCTTGCTTTTCAATTGTCAGTTAATGCTAATGAGAGGCATGTGCAACTACACTCTTGTATGTTTAAATTGACCGAAAGGTTTGTATGGAACTGTTTTGAAAGCTAGAGTTGGATAAGAATCCATGAGTTATTCATGTCTCAAAGGAAATACTTTTTGGCTTGACTTCTGCTTCAGCTGCTGAATAATTTTTACATTTTATTTTTCTGCAGAAAAAACCCACCTTTAGTAAGAATGTGAATACATGTGAATGTGTGTAAAGTAGATTAATTGCCTGAGTATCAACTAAAATTGGTGTCATGTTTCCTAAATAAAATGTAACAATTTAGATAACAACACTTTGTTTTTTAAGGCTACTCTTCAATTTAAGGAGTTATACCTTCTGTTAGAACTATCAGTTAATCTGAATATGGTCTCAGTTGCATAAGTGTGATGTAGCAAAAATTCCCATTCCTATTTAAATTAAAATACATTGCAACTTCAACCCACCCAACTGCAAAATGTCCCAGAACCTCGCTTCATTTTCTGTTTCTAGGGTAGCAGCACAGAATAATTTCTTTCAAGTTTCATCACTGCTCTCTAACTTGTGACAAACATTTGGTGCATCATTTTGCCAGATACATTATACCAGAGGACTTGAATTAATAGAGGCATCTTAGTCTGGTGGTGGTGAAAAGCCCAAAGAAAGATCTGCTTATTTAGTCTGAGCTGCTATACAGTAATATACTGTGCCCTATACACTGTGCAGCTGTTTAAATCTATATGGTGAATTCAAGCAAGTGTAGAAGGAATAAAACTGGAAGAATACTGAGAAACAGTTATTGAGATTGCAGTACTGGAGCATGAATGGCTGTATTTTTTTATCTGGGAGAATTAGAAGAATCTTTGTTTGCTACATGTTCTTCTCTATATTATTTCTAAGTTTTCAATCCTGCAGAGTCACTGTAAACATTTATTTAGGAACGACAAAAAACAATAAAAACAATAAATGAGGAGGAAAGAAGTATTTCTAAATTTTGGGGGGGGGGGGGGTGAGAAGACAAATTCTATAACCTGTATTTTATTTTTAAATTATTTAAATTATTTTTCTTTATTTATTTCTGGTATTAAGGACTCTCAGCACAGCAAATATTCCCTTATTCCCTCTGACAGAAAAAATACTACAGTAAAATAAGATGTTTGGAAATGAAAGTTATTTCATGTTTAGAATTTATATTATAGAGAATTGAAAAGTTCTCATCAGGATTGATTGCTGAAGGTGATGTACAAACATAAATACACAATTCTGGCCTGAAGAATCTAGGAATATAAAGTGAGTGCAATGAATAACTTTATTCCTGTATAACAGGTATGAAATAGATACGTGCTTTCTGTGCTTTTTCTGGTGTTGACATGAAAAGAATTACTATTGGTTTCATAATTCTGTTTTATTATACACTTAGCAATTTGGGGAGGAAAAAAACTAACAGGAAAAAATTATCTAGAAGATGATATTACATTTGATTACATTAGATCT
>NW_009616428.1:0-15030 GCF_000690535.1 Cariama cristata
CCAACCTAAATGATTCTATGATTCTAACAGCACTTGGGGTGCCAGCCCAAGGCTTTCCCCCTCCAAGTCAGATCAGACCTCTAGCTCAGCCAGGCTGGGCTTCAGCAAGAACAACTCATTCAGTTACCGGAGAAGCAGATGGGGAAGGAGTCAGGGAGGGTGCACTCCTTTCCCTGTGGAAAGGAAGCCCCACAGAGCTGCTCACCAGTAGATGTTCTGTGGGTCAGGGGCATAGCTGACAGTCCAGTTGGAGACGTGGAGGGACTCGCTGCAGGAGGAGGCCCTGGGCTCCCCACGGCACGCACAGCCCTGGCACTTACAAGCGTTGAAATCTTTGAGGATTCTGGAGAAGAGAAAGAGGGAGATGCTGACAGAGAGGGCTGGCAGAGACAAGCTGAGGGGGACGCCTTAGTGCTGGCATTCCTCTGATTTAAGGTGAGAGCTGGGTCAGGTCACCTTCCTGGAGAGGACAGGACTCTTTGCACTCACATGGCTGTGATGGTCTCGTTGTGGAAGGTGACAAAGGCCATCCCCAGAGGCTTTTCGTTCACCTTCTCCTTCTCCCGCTTGTAGTCATCTTTGAGCTTCTCCTCCAGTTTGGTATAGTACTCGATGGCCTCCACCTGGGCAGGGGGACAGGGGTCAGAGGAGAGACCTGGGGACCCAAGCCCCCATGTGCCTCGCCACCCAACACCTCCAGTTCTCTCCCCCACCTCCTCGCAGCCTCTGATGACACAGCAGCACAAGTGGCCGCAGGGCTTGGGGTTGATCATGGATGGGGTGTTCTCCTTGCTCTGCAGGTTGGTGAAGTAGATTCGCCCACGCTCAGCTTTCTTCCTGAAACAGGAGAGCAGAAGAGAAAGAAAGAAAAGAGGGTGGCTCAGAAAAGCTCCTATGGCACCAGATTTCAGGGGGAGCCCACAGCATTGGCGCACTCTGCCTTCTGTCCCAAACCAGGGGTTACCTCTCTGCGTCAAGGAACATCAGCCGGGCCACATCATAGCAGGGACGGGCTTCCAGGACGGTGCAGTTGGCGTAGGCCTCCCTGCAGATGGGAAGCATCAGTTCATCACACCCGGAACCAAAGGCTGTACCCTCAAGCAAACCCCATGTGTCCAGGACTCCTCTCCTACCCCGGGCTGAGCATCAGGACGCATAGCAAGAGCTTGCTGGGGGCAGCAGGGGAACCTGCAGGCTCTGTCCCTTACAGCAGAACCAACACATGGAGCAAATGTTACATCCTCCAGGCTTTGGCATGAGAAACCTCTTCGGACTTTTGCCCTGTGGCAGCAAGGAACCCCTCTGACCCCACAGCCCCTCTCTGCCTTCACTGGCCACAGGGCTTGGGTTGGAAAGAGACAGAAGGGCTCCCAAAGGGTATAAAGCATTTCTCCTCTCCCCATGGTGCTTCTAAACACGGCCCTGAGAGTGTGTTCACCGAGATCTTGATGGAAGAGGAATTTAATTTTTTTGTTAAAAAGAAAAATATACTTTTCTACAAGGACTGTGATCAGGGCAGAAGGAGCAGCAGCACATCCCATAGCCATGGCTTGGGCGCCTCCTGCCTGCAGCTCATCTCTGAACTTGGCTGTATCTCAGGACGTGCCCTGTCCACTGCTTTACCACACTGACCCCCTCCCTGTGGCTCTGCAAGAGATAGCTGGGCATATCCCAGGGCACAAAACCAAGGACACTGCATATTCAGATAAAAATTTGTGCAGAAAGTTAACAGTGAGATGCCCAAAATAAAAGTGTTCGCCAATTTTGACTAGCTTTCTGCTCTCAATGTATTATTGCCATTCCAGCTGAACACTAGCACTACCCCAATAAAAACATCCCTGTTACAGAGCAGCTTTTAACTACGGACACAGGGAGACTCACTCAAAATGCTTCTTGATCTTCTCTGGCTCAGCATATTTTGAGATCCCATTAATGAAGAGAGTTCGCTTAACCTGGAAGGAAGAGAAAAAGAGAAAAAAGAAGAAAAAAAAAAAGGAGAGGACAAGTAGGTGTGGATGCTGTGAAAGACCAGATTGCAGCAAACCCCCCAAGGCCTGAGTCAGCAATGGGAATGGGCAGCCCCATTGCTTCCAGCACCCAGTGCTCCCCCTTTCCTACGCTTCCACTAGCTGTTGGCATCCTGGTACGCTGCAGATTGACAGGCTAGGGGCTTACGCTGCAGCTGCCTCAACAGAAACAGGGGGTACTCTTAAGAAATGAAGGTGGTAAAAGCAGCTGGAGCAACCCCTGAGGAAGGCATGGGGACTCTCTCAACACATTCATCCAGCACAGGTCTCTCCTGTTTCCCCAAAGGCAGTCAGGGCTGCTGCTCTGGAGGAGATCTGCCTTTGGCCAGGCAGAATAAAAGAAAAGCCAAAACAAGACAGCCCCAAATTGCTGTGGGAAGTGGGGTGCTTGGCACTCTCTCCAAGGCCACCTGACTTGACAGAAGAGCACGGGAAAATGTGCCTGGGAGAGTGGCCAGATCCTGCTCACCAAGTCATCCTCTTTGTAGCGCATCTTGGAGGTGTGACGGCGCATGCTGTACACTGTCAGCAGCAGGTACAGGAAGGCGAAAGACGTGTGCAGCCACAGCAGGTTATTCCTGTCACAAGGGAGACCACAAAGGTCAATACAAGGTTGCCACTACAAGTCTGCCTATGGCTGGTCAGACCCTGAAGGCACTGGGGCCACCAGCAGCGTAACCGGCACAGCACCCACATGCCCTACAACCAGCTTCCAGGAGCTCAGCCTGGAAATTGGAGCAGGGACACTAGCCTCACAGCAAAGGCAGAAACTCAACCTTCAAGGAAGTGAGGCTCTGCAGCAAGTGAACATTTAAAAAACATCCTCTGAGGGCCTCAATTATCCATCCCACCCCTGCCCACACGTACCCAGAATTCAGGTTCGCGATAGTTGTCCTCCCAAAGCTGTAGGCGTTGTTTTCTAGGGAGAAAGAGGCAGACACAAACATGTTCAGTAATACCGAGTGGCACAGAGCACCGCTGGGGTGGGCTACGGCAGGAATATCGCCTGCAGAACACCCCAAAACCCAAGCTGCCCAGGATGAGTGTGGCACATCCAGAGGGTCAAAGTGGGACAGCAGTCAGGGTTTGTCCGTGTTAGGCCTGTCCTGACCTCCACTGCTCCTCAGCGGTCTGGGACATGGTGTTGAAAACTGCTCCCCCAGCCCAGCCGAAGACTCCCTGCTCTCACCTAGCAGGTCCCCTGAGAAGTTGACAGGTAAGACGATGCCCACAGAAAGCACACCCACGGCCACCAGCAGCCCGATGATGTGCCTCTGGAAGGACAGGTAGTGCACCGCATCACCCCCGCACTTGTCCCGGATCTCGTCGTCCCTGTTGGGGAGAGAAAGGCAGTCAGGCAATCTTCTACGTTCCCTCAAGTGCTGAAGAAAAGCACACGGTCATGGCTGCCCTCCTGGTTTGAGCCTACACAGCACCCCTGGTTCTGCCCTACAGAGCTGTGGCCAGGCCCCAGGGCAGGGAGCCCAGCACCCAGCCTTGAACCAGCCTGGGCACAAACCTGCCCCCTGCAATGCACAACTGCAGCCCTACTCCCCATGCCTCTGCCCTCTGCCACCCAGGACAGGCAGCTGGACACACGCAACCTACTTCAGACCCTTCTGGTGGGCCTTGCCTCTTCTGCTGATGGCTACCGCTGTGGAGCAGCAGACAGTGTTTCTGAGATGGGACTGAAGCAGGGGAGACCTGGGCTGGGTGCCCTCCTCTGCCACAGACTCACTGTGTGACCTTAGTTTTGGCTTTAGGACTCCTCATCTAGTCCCGTCTTTGCTTCTCCTCTCCAGAGGACACATTTTGCTTGTGCCCTTCAGAGAAAGGGCTGCAGCAAGGGCAGCAACTTCACACAGCTGTACTGCACTGGGTGCCCCAACACCCTGCACTGCCTCTCCTTCTTCCCCACATGGGTCCCCTGTGCAGGTCCCAGGGCACTTACTTTATCCTGAAGATGGCTGTCAGCCAGGAGCAGAAACCCTGTGTGGAAAGAAGACAGGAGGGTCTCACATCACTCTGTGTTCCCTTATCTTCAGAGGCTCAGGGCACAAGGCTGGTGTCCTTGCACGCCCCAAGACTTGGCTCAGGTTGGGGACAGACCATGAGCACCCAGACATGCAGAGCCACGGACGGGGCAAGGTGAAGGGGATGACAGTGCTACTCCATGGGGCACAATGCAGGCTGGACACTGGCAGCTCAACCTCCCAGGTGACCCACAGGCTCCTGGTTAGCATGGAAGCTCTCCACAGCCTAGGGACACCCAGAAAATTCACCATGCAGGTACTTGAGGCATCATCCTGGACAAGAGGAGCCCTGCAGGGACTGGGAAGGCAGGTTGGGCCAAGCCAGTGCTCCTCAAAGGACATCTAGGGGAGGAATATTACCTGGGAGCTTCACCACCCATCCATCATACCCTGTCATCCTACTGAAATGTGCCTCTCCTTTAGAGAGGAAAACGGCAGTAGAGGTAGACAGCGGCGTGAGGAAGAGCTGGCAAGTGTTGTTTGTAATGCTGAGACGGTAAGTTGGACAGACGTTTGTTAAGTGACAGGGATGTACAGCCTACTTACTTAAGCACATGTCTAGAAGCCACGTAGTTATGTCTCTTTGAGCTCTATATCACACTCACAAACTACAAGGTGTGGGACCTAAGGCTCAGGGATGGGCAAACAGCGTTTCTTCTGAAAAGCCCTTGGTTCAGACAATCTGTGGGCCCCTGACCACTCAAAGGCAAGGTGTTTGACTCTTGTTGCTACTCACATTGTCCCTCTGGTCGAAGTCCACAGAGCTGGAGACGGAGGTGAGACGCTCATAGCGGTCATGGCTGTCAGAGTGCAGGGCAGAGGCTACGCTAAAATGACAAGTGGGAGGCAAGGGAGAAAGTTAGAAGATGCAAGAGGCAGCCTGGCCATGAACCAAGAGCACCCAGAAGACCAGAGGTTAATTCAGGGCAGTTTGCCCCAGGTGAGATGGAGACAGAGAGCAGAGGCAGCAGTAAGCAGAGACTCCTCCTCAGAGGGCACCCTGAGCCTGGCAGCCACCACGGGCATGGCCATGGATGCCCCTCGCTCAGCACCTTCCGAGAGGCACCCGCGTTATGCAGCAGCCCCTGCGAGGAGGGGCTGGCAGTGGCTGCCACGGAGGAGAGATGAGGTCTGTTTAGAGAAGAGGAGAGGAGGTGGGAACCAGAGTGTGCCACGGCCCCTCCGGGTCCGGTGCGGCCATGAGGCGGCAGCCCCGGTGCTCCCGAGAGGTGCTGGCAGTGGCTCCAGTCCTGAAGGGGCTCACTCACCTTAGGGAAGAGGAAGGCTGGGAATCTAGTGGGCTGTATCCCGCTACATCAGTCCTCCTCACCCTTAGTGCTTCAGGGCAGGGAAATGGATGAGGAGGAGGAGGAACACAGCTGAGCCCCAGCGGCTCTGCTGCCTGGAGCCAGGCTCAGCCCAACCTGCTCCACAGCCTCAGCTGGGCCTCCTGCCTGGAAATCCCTCCAGCAGGAGTGGGGCAGACAGCTAGAAGTGAATGACCGCAGGCTACAGGACAGGAAAGCAAGAGAGGTGAATATCCCAGATCGCTTTACTCCAGGCACAGGCAGGGACCTAGATGAAGAACCTGCAGCAGAAGCATTCAAGGCAGATAACAGCCCCCACTATGAACGGAGGCAGAGGGCAGCTGGCAAAGGAGACAAGAAAATGGTCCAGAGACCTAAATTAAATAGCACTTGCAAGATGACAACAGCAGGCCTGGACCTTGGAGGTGCAAGAAGAGATATGGCTGATATGAAGGCTAGAAGCAAAGGTAAAAAAAAAAAAACAAACCCAGATGAAAACATGACCTCCCTGTAACCAGTACAGGCTCAAGGAGGATCACATCGACAAGAACCCGGAGAAGAAGCAGGTGAGAAACAAGTGGTAGAGATGAGGTGGATGACAGCATGGGAAGGAGAACAAGCAAAGACCCTCGTGACCCTGCCAAAAGAAAGAGGATGGGACACATGGCCTCCTTAAGAACAGAGCAGCACCTGCTGAGTCCCTAGCTGGAAGTAATGGAGAGAGGGGAAAGGAGATTAACTGAAGGTCATTGCACAACAGCAGTGCAGATTAGAGGTGTGCAGCCCCGTGACTGCACAGCCCAACACCCTGCTCTGCTGGAGGGACAGAGCGAGCTTCGACCAAGCTTTTGGACCTTCAGCCCTTTAAAATCCCAGAGGCCTTGCCGCTGGGTGCAGGGAATGAGGGTGAGTTTCTGCTGTCCACAGCCCCGAGGAGAGCCCAGCACGATGACACAGTGGGTTTGGCTCCTCGGTACTGGAAAAGCAAAGGGCAGAGCAGAAGCAGCACTGGAGGGAACAACCGAGAAGAGTGCTACGTTATGAGATGACTGGACTAATTCAGCTCCATTCAGGGGGATGCAGAGATGACAATCAGGATGACCAGCAGTGCTGAGAAGACACAGGAGGCAAAACGTTGCCAAAGATGGGAAGCCAAAAGAGGAAGCTCCAAGAGTACCTGCACCAAGCTGGAGGCTTTTTGAAGCAAAGCACTAACAAAGCAAGTGGGTGGAGGCAAGGCCACCATAAACCACAAGAAGATTAAGGTGGGATCCCGCCCACTGCCCCAGGTTTGGTGCCAGCCCTGCCAGGGAAGGAGAAGGACAGGGTCTGAGACAGGGCTAGCCTCAGGCCAAGGGAACTGCAGGCTCTGGGAGCCCCATGGAAAGGGCTTGCTGCGTGCGAGGTGGGAGGTGGCTTCGTGGGTGGCAAGCTCCACAGGACTCTGATCACTGGCCTTACACACAGAGGTGCAGGTAGGTTGCCATGACCTCCTGGTGCAGACTAAGTCACCAATTAAGAGTGCTGATGGCTACCACAAGCCCTGGCAAGGGGCAGGACAAGGGCACTTGCTGGTTCTCAGGCAAAGGGACACATCAGAGGAGGATGTCCTCCCACACCAAGAGCAATGTTGCACATTCAAAGGCTGGGAGCACAAGATAGCATACACATGTCCCTAACCCACCATCTGCCACCGCACCCCGGCACAGAGAACAGCTGGGATGGGAAAGTGCCACCAGCCTTGGAGGAACACAGCCAGGATGAGGTTTCCTCGTTGAACCCCACAGGCTTTTGAAAGTTTCTGGCTATCAACGCTGTCCCAGCTCAAGTAGTAGGTTGGGTTTGGGGTGAGGAGCAGAGAGTTCCAGCAAGCTCAGATGAAGAATGGGAGCAGAAAGAAGCAGCCCCTTGGAGAGAGCCAAGCACTCGTGAGGATAACTGAGGTGTGTGTCCCTGAAAAGCCTCAAAGCACAACAGCTCTGCTACCTCTGCCTTACTCCCCTGCAAGGTGTTAGCAGTCAAAAGTTGTCAGACACACCTGAAGCAGGGACAACCACTAGTGAAGCACTCAAACATGAGCGAGGGGTCCCCTCTGTGCCACGTACCACAGCTACCACCACCTCTGTTTTCACAACCCTGACTGCTCTGCTCCTTTGGGGGCAAGGAGCAACTACAAAAATTGGAACATCCCTGTACCCTCTCCAGCCAGTAGCAGGCCTCTACTCTCCAAGTGATGGGGTATAAGAAGTAAGGCTGCAAGCCTCAGACACATGTCAGCCTGGCTGGAGTGACTACCTAGCCAGTTGGCAACGGATAGGGGATGCTCTTTTCTTAAGCATAAAAGCAGCAAGAAAGAAAAGAGCAGGGAGGGAGGGTCCATGACAGTGCTTAACGGGCTACACCAGGCCAAGGTGCCGGAGGATGCTCTCAGCAGTGCTGAGGTAGGAAGTTTGCTTCTGCAGGGGGAGAGAGAAAGGACAAAATTGCTGCCGGGCTGGGCATGCTGCCAACCAGGGGTCAGTGGCAAGGGACAAGGGCCAACGCTTGCCCTGGTCCCAGCAGCCTCACGAGGGTAAAGGAAAAAGAGAAAAGTCTTGCAACCGCCTACCAGGTCCTCTCTGTGCACCTGCCTGCCCTTGCAGCTGGTGTGGGAACAGCCCTTGTGGCATCCTGGCACGAGAGGGAGCAGGCAAAGGAGGGTCCCCTGCACCTGGGTGACCTGAGCATGCCGTGGGCTCAGGCAACCAGATTTATTTTCTCCAGTGCAAGGCAGGACAGCTGGACATGGACAGGTACAGCAGGGTATGTGACTTGGCACCCTCTGCTGGGACTGGGAGCTCCTTGGCACTGCTGCCCTCAAGGAGCATTTAAGGGCTACCAGGGGAAAACCGGGGTGCATCCAGCTGTGTTAGTGATTGACACAAAGGGGAGGGGAAGAGAAGAGTACAAATCCACCGAGAGGCACAAATCCAAGCCCAAACTCCCAGCCACTTAGATTAGTTCAGAAGCAATACAGAAAACTGCAAGAGAAAAGAAGAAAAAGAGAGTGCGAGCAAGAAAGAGAGAAGAAACAAGACCCTGAAAAAACAACATACTATTCCCGTTCCTCTCGCTCCGTCTGCCAGCGTCGGCGCCTGGGGGCACAGAAACAGAAAGGGAGAGGTTACAACCATGGGAGCAGATGTTGGGTCTCCTCCATCGCAGGGAGCTACACACCTGACATGGCTCCACATCATCCTGAGGAAAAGAAACCTGCTGATGGTCAGTCTGGAGAAGACCTTTCTTCCAGAGCCCAGCACAACCCCAAGCCACAACCACCCAGACACAACAACGGGCAGAGCGCTTTGCTGGCAGCTAAAGGGAAGGTGGCATCACTGGGAAGGTGCTCCACACTGTGGGCATCCTGGGCAGCTCCCGAGGGATGGGGCCAGGCAGGACAGCCTGATCGGCTGCCATTTGAGCTTCCCTTCCATGCCTCCTCCCCAAAATTCTCATCCTACCCCGCGGATGGGCCAAGCAGCAGGGACTCCTCCCTAGGATTCCAGTCCTGGTGATCCCCAGCCCTTACCACAGCCATGCTGTCCCTCTCCCTGCGCTTACCAGCTCTCCCTCACCAAACAGCTGGCAACCCTCTGCCTTTCTGCCTACAGCCATTGTTCCCACTCCCTCACACCAAGGTGCTCAAGCATCACCTCCAAGAAGGGCCAGTCCTCTCTCCTCACCGAAGGCCAGAGCTGTGCAGCCCCTGTGGCTAACAGCCAGTGCCTGGGTCCACACAGCTTAACCCTGAGGAGCTGCTGCCCTCTCCCAGTGAGGTCTCATACAGCCATTCCCTTCTCCTCACTTTCCCCCAATGCCCCTGCATTGCTGATTTCCCCAGTCAGGCCAGGAAAGGAGGGGCAGAGGAGCCACAGTGACACAGCTGCTTATCTAATGCTATCCAGAACCACTTATCTAAACCAGGGGAGTTCCTGACTCGGTGCCGGAAGAAAACAACTCTTACTCTTTCCACTGTCATGCAGGGAAAGCTCAAGAGCGGCTTGCTTGAATCTCTATCGCCAAAGCAACCAAAGAGGCTGGAGCTCAGCCCCATCTGAGCCTTTGGACGCAACTCATGGAGCCGATCAAGGGGAAGAACAACTTACCATAGCCAGCCTTCAGAAGCCACACTTTGCCTCCAGCACATGACAAAGCACCACGGGCACAGCAAACCACCCTTGGTGAGAGGCGGACTACCTGCACAACCCCTCTAGCTTAATCAAGGAGAGTTCCTTGTTCTGCACTGGAAGAAAGTAATCATTGTCCTTCCTGCTGCTGACAGCAAAAACCAAGAATAGCATCTCACTCTGCTGTGGAGCTGCCATCCCCAGTGGGCCCCAGCTTTTGCCAAGAGGCATCATAGCCCACGAATGCATTGGGCAGGAAGGATCCATACCCAGACCGACTCATCAGCACTTGGGATGTGAGCTAAACTTGCACTAGCACAGCAGTACCGCACCTGGAAACACAGCCTACCACTTTCAAGTGCTCTTAACAAGAACTGCATCCAGCAGACCCACAAAGACACCTTCAGAGGCTTAACACAACCTTCACCATGGCAGCCCTCACCCTTCCTGTGACCTCTTTTCCTCTCTCCTCCCTCCATCCGCTGTTCCTCTAAGGGCCCCTGCACACCTCTGTCACCGTAGGGACCATCAGTCATACGGAGCCAGTGAGGACCACTGCATTGGGCGAAGGATGCAGTAACAAAAAGCCAGTAAGCAGGGATTTTTGCTGTTCCTGGAGCTCAGGGGATAAAACTGACACGCTTGCCTCTCCTCCCCAGCTGCCTCCGGCACACGCAAGGGGATTTATCCCTTCTGCCCTACAGCAAAGAAGGGTACCACTCATGTCCTGTTTTCCGGCCCCTCTCCCACACTTACCTGTCAGCATCAGTCACCAGGGCCAGGCGTCCGTAGTCCCAAGCAACTTTACGCAAAATTGAAAAGACGAACAACAGTGCCTGGAAGAGAGCAAAGAAGGAGCTGTGACACGAGGCATTGTCCAGCTCTGTCCTTGTCCTCTGCGTCCAGAGCCACAGGAACAGCGAGGGTAGGAGGGGACAGTACTGCTCAGCTAACAGCATACTGAGCCCATGGGACAATACAAGCTCCTCAGGGCTGTTAAAATCAGACTATCTGGATGGCTGTGCGAGGCAGAGGTCCAAGATGCTAAGTTAGCCACAGCATCAAGAGGCCCTCAGGTCCCAAGGAAGGGAGATTATGGCTACAGCATCTCTGGTCCTGCCGTTTCTAAGGAAGAACAAGCAAAGCCTTTGGGTGGGTAAATCTGCAGGGACCTGGCACCATAGGCAGGAGTTTTGGGATGCAGTCCTGACCTAACCTGATCCACATCCTTAAGAAAACTTGCAACACCCTTCCATGGGCTCAGTGCGGTGGTACTGGAGTTAAGTCAATAGTGGCTAAAGGACACTATCAAGGCCATAAAGTCAGCCAGCAGCAAAGTCAGGGATGGCATTTAGGGCCCTCAACCCCGCCCGACCACAGTCCTCCCTTCACAGCTAATTACGGGAGAAGGTGCTGAAGCAACAGTAGGTAGACTTACGAGAAAGCACATAAAGTCAAGGGCTAGGACAGTGGGCACCCCGCCGAAGGGCAGCCCCTGCAGCACAGTGCTGCGGATGCGGGCACTGTAGCAGTAGTCCTTGGTGCTGTTGTTGCATGTGGAGGCTTTGCAGGTGGCCCCTGCTGAGCCCAGGGTGGCGATCACGTAGGGAAGCATCTCTACAGCTTCATCGTCTTCCCTGGGGAGAGAAGAGAAAGGCCTGGTTAGACACATGACAGCTGGATGACAGCGTAGCCTTGTTGGAGTTAGGGGTCAACCCCGCCTGCTATCTTGGGCTCCTCTGAGCTACAGGATCTCCCCAGGATCCAGTGTCCAAGGACAAGGTCATCTGGAGAAGCCTGCTGAGTTTGGGGGCTGCTGGCAGAGCCCAGGTGCTTCGTCCCACCACACACAGTCCCAGAGCGTGCACTCTGGGAAGTTCTGGACTCTGGATTCCTTATTCCCTCACTCTCACGCCATTTAGGTGCACCTCTTTCTCATGGATGACTACTCTTCCTGAGGACATGGTCTCTCACCCCCTTCCTCTCAGCAGGGAGAATGTTCAGGTACAGGAAAGAACAGAAAGGTGGGGCGGTGGGGGCATGAAGTCACAGCTGGATGATGGAAGAAAACTGCTATGGGACAGTTGCTGCATCACGATCCCACAATTTCCTTTGCCTGGCTGTGTGCCATTAGCTTTATTAGGCTGAATCACCGCCCTCCTCTTGCTCCCAGGGCACCCATCAGAGGCTGGTTACACCCCCTGCTTGTTTTCTTCCCTTCCTCTGACTTGGATGCATTCAGATGCAACCACACAGAGGGCAGAGAGGAGGCTTAGGCTCTACTATTTAGCTATTACGATCTATTACATTATGGTCAAATATTTTATTTATTTTGGTGCCCTTCCCCAATTGCCACAAGACCCACAGTTGGGCACACGTCAGCATCACTGCTGGGACGCGGGGAGATCTTCCTCCTGTGCAGAGCAGCTCCACAGGAAACACAGAGAAGCCCATGCTAGCAATGGATAAGTGCAAACTGAGCATCACCGGGATGGTCTAGAAACAACAAATCAACAGTGGAAACACAGCCACTTTGTGGAACAGGGGAGAGAAAACCCCACCAGCTGCAGAAGGAAGCAGAGATAACAGATGGGAGGATCTACCCAGGCTGCTGATCCTCGAACCACTCCTGTTATCCAGCATCCACCAACCACCTCAAACCCTTCACTACTACCACATACCACACATAAAGACTGGATGGCACAGCATCACTTCTGGGCAATGCTTAGGGGCTGCTTACCCAAGCCCAGAAATGCCATCCTGGTGGGCTAGACAAAAGAGCCATCACTTGCCCAAAGCATGAGAAAGCCACCACCATGGCCCTGTGCTGGTTTCAGCTTCTTGTCCCAGAGATGGCCCCCCAGCCCTGCCCTTCTCACTCTGTGTTGGATGGTGAGGGTGCAGAGAGGGTGCAGGGCCCTTCCCCTTCAGCTCATGGGTATATCTTGGCAATCTCCTGCCCGGCTGCAGAGATTTATCAGGCTCACAGCACAACGCTGGCTGGGTAATGACCACCAAACTGCTCGCTGCGGTGTCCTAGAGAGCTCAGCTTCGAAGTGATCCCTCCCGGCTCAGCCGGTATGGATGCACGGCTGCAAACCAGCTGAAGCACCGATGACAAAGGTCACTGGAAGGAGTAAAAGCCCAGCTGGGTACAGGCATTGATGGGGAGGTCAGCCAAATTGGAAAAGCCACCAAAGCAGCCTGTTAAGAGATACTCACAGGTACAGAGCTGGAGCAGGGTTGCCAGGAACAGAAAAAGGGAGTAGAAAAGCAGGAGAAGAAAGCCAAGTCATGAGATCATCGTTGGGAACCAACTGGGGAGCCAGGCAGGATAACTCACCCTGGTTGAATTAACGAGAGACTCGGAGGCTCCAGGGGAGGGATGGGAAGAACTGATGGGATGAGACTCATCAAAGGAAAGTCACACGCTTTGGAGCACGAATGGTTATACCCCTGTTTTTACCTCCGGAGTGCCAGCCTAGATGTACTCATTGCAAAGAGAAATACCTCTCACTCGCCTTTTTGGGAATCTTGTAAACTTTTAGGTTGTAAATGGTATCTTGCAGCAACGAGTTCCAGATGTTGAGTAAAAGACTATGATCCCACTGCAACTCTACAGCCTTCAGTTCTCCTTGCACAGTGAGAAAAGGCAAAGAATAAAAGCCTTTGCTTTTTCTAGACCTACTAAGCTCACTACTATTAAGTGCCCTCTCCTTCCCATGACACAAGGTGTCTTCCAGCTCTAACCACTCTCACCGCACACCCCCGATATATCCTCTCTTTTGACCCTACGGAAAGGTGACCAGACCCACATACGATATCCTGGGTAGGGAAATGACCTTGACTGCCAGAACAGCATCCTGATGCTCTCAGCATCTCTCCTTACGTTACTCCTCGTGTGGTTGAGCATGATTTACATCTCTGATGGCATTTTTGCATATTGAGGAAAAGCAACTCTGTTCACCGGCCCGCAATGCTGCTGCCCTGAGTAGCCACAGTAGTTTAGAAGCCAGCCATATCCTAGAACAAACCATTCCTTCCAATACACCCGGCTGCACACTTCCCAGTACCCACTTTCTTATTGCCTCACACCGCATCACTTTGGAGTCACTTCATCTTGACAAAATCTGAACGACCCCAGTGTATCGGCAGATTTTGGGTACCCTGCTGCACATTATCTTTTCTGGGTGAATTAACAGTAAAGGATCTTATCCCTCTGCTCTCATCACACTGAAATTGCTCAGTCACTCCTAGACTTTGTTTGTGGACACTCAGCCAGTTTCTGATCCAGGAATGTACATCTCCAGTGGACAGTTTTCTTAATAGTCTTTTGTGAGGATTTTCAGAGGTTTTCTGAACATCCAAGCAAGTTACACAAGCTGGCCGAATAATACCTATTGTTTTACCAAAGTACTGAAAGACTTGCAACAGACCAGGGAAGTATGATTTTCCTCTGCAGAGACCAAACTGTTTACCTCCTTCCTGCATGTTTTATAAACCCATTTTCTGGTTGTCTTCCTAAAAGAAAGGAGGCTCACACACTCACATTGCCCACGACCCTATCATAATTTATACAAACCATTACATGTTCAAGACAAATTTTGCAAGCCTATGGCTAATTTAAGCCACATTTCACAGAGATAGGTCCCAGAAATATGTTGCTTTTTCTTCTAAAGCCTAGTGGATGGACTGGAAGGGACTGGAGATAAACCTTCCTAGCCTCTCCAATAACCCAGCCAGAATACCCAGTAATGGAAAAAAAAGCTGTGGCATAAGCCCAAGGCTTACACTGCCATTTCATCAGCCGAGCCAGGTGGCACAGCGGCAGTCAGCACCATCCTTAGGTATGCAAGCTCTCAGCCAGCTGGTAAGCCCAAGAAAGGGCTCCCCATGGAGCGAGGGGTGCTTCAGGTGCGTGGGAAGGCTGGGAAAGCTGGTGAGGATGTCTGGAGCACTTCTGCTCTTCCAGCTTCCCCAGCTGCAGGCACACCCGGCAGCAGGCTAAAGGCAATTTGCCATCACATCACTTTAGGTCAGAGCCACCAAGGTATCAAGCTTCTTCTTGGGTTACAACATGAATTAGGCAACTAAGAAAAAGCTTGGTAACCATCTCTGCAGGCAGCCTACCTAGCACCCGTCATCCAAAGACCTTTCCTAGGAGTCTATCAGTTGGGCAGAGGCTGGCTGGTCTTGCCAGGCACAGTGCAACCCGAGGGCCTGGCAATACCTCTGTCCTCACACTCGGTTTGCACCTTGGTCTCAGACGGCCGCTCCATGGGACCTTCCATCCCTGGACTCAACCAGGCAGGGCACGCCGCAACACATCCCGTACTGCAAGGTGCAGGGCTGGGCCTGGGGGCAGCCCGTGTTGGGCTCCGTGTTTTAAGCAAAGCAGAGGCAGGGAGGAAAGGCGGTGCTCGCAGCAAGCACAGTGCAGCTGTGTACTTCCCAATTACGAAAGGAAATCCGCTCCGGCAACACGAGAGGGAGAAGG
>NW_009616429.1:0-2816 GCF_000690535.1 Cariama cristata
GTTAGTGCCCCGATGTTCACCGAAAGGGGCAGCCAGGAAGCCTGCCACCGACCTTCAGACCTCAGCTGCCAAAAGCAGCAAATCCCCTCCTCCTTCACTGGCAGAAGCCCTCTCCTCTCCCCCTCCCAAAACAATCTCATCCCTTCCGCTTGCTATTTTGCCTACCAAAAAACCTTGGGGCACCTTCAGTAACGTGCCTTAGTATTCCCTTGCCAGCCCAGTCCTGGCTTTAGGGAAGAGCTGGCAAGGTGGGTCTCTTCCAGTGAGAGACTCGAGTCACAAGAGACAAATTCAGTCTCAAGCTGTAACGAACCACCATGAAACAGCTGATGCGACCCCATCTAGAGATACCAGCAGAGACAGTATGGCCTCCGTTACACAGACCCTAGGGTCCTCTTTGGGTTTAACCGTACAGAGAGGAGGGGAGACACAAACAGGAGAGAGATGAGATGGTACAGAGCAGCACTTAGCCTTTAGTACTGCTCAAATATCGGGCACTGAGCCACCTGGGTAGGGAGGTGGATAGAGGGTGGGGGGATGGATGAACAAAGATGACATTGAGACACAAAAGCTCTAGAAGTGAGACACAGGAGGGTGGCATAATTAGCCAGGGAGCTGTAACTGGCCCAAGGTATAAAATAAAAGACCAAAGTAGCATGGGGACTCTATGGAAAGGTTTCCCGTTCCTCCGCAGAGGGGCCAGCCTGCCTCCTCATAGCTCCGGGGAGGTCCTGCCTGCATGATCGTCCATGAGCCGGAGAAGAAGAACAATAGTGGCAGGAGATCAAGCCAGCAACCATACCGAAAAAACCGCCAGCAGCGCCCACAGCCGAAGAGGAGCTGCGATTCCCAGGGCTGCAGCCTTTCTCCAGCAACTCTCCAGCTTTTGGGGGGCTCAGCTTGGGCGCACACGAAGGCCCGTGTAACTTGGGTGAGTGAGTTTAGGGTGCAGACAGGAGGCAGGGCTCTGCTTGTGCTCCAGCTGATGCTAAGGCTGCTATGAAGGCATGCCCAGATATCCTCCCGCACACTCACCCCAGCGTAGAACATTTTATTCCGAAACCGGCTGTTGAACTTCTCTGGGTTGGCCTCTAGGGAAAGGAGAAGAAAGTCCAGGTCATTGCCCTGAACATGGAAATATTTCACTTGCCAGCTCTCCCCGGACACAGCTCTCCAGCCAGCCTCGGCCAAGAGGCAGCCTCCTGCTCTCTTCCCCTCTGCAGCCTCCCCTTGCTCCGCAGGTTTCACCTCCAGCCCTGTCCCTGGCACAATCCTCCTGTTCACTTTCCTGAGGAACGTTTTACGGCCCCACCTTCGGCGAACCCCCCCACCACAGGCCCTGCCCAAGCCCTGCCATCCCCCCCCATCCCGTACCTCGGGATTCGTGGAACTCCAGCGTCACCCGTGCATCAAAGCCGAGGCTGAAGTAGTTATTGAAGACGTCTAAAGGGAGCTGAAATGGAAAGGAGGAGTAAGAATGAGGCTGCCAGCATGTGCCCACGGCAGAGATGAGGTCAGGCGACAGCAGAGCCATGTACAGCGCTCACGAGCCCGCTTGCCTTCCCCCCAGGAAAATACAGAGACCACCAGCCTTGGACGACAGATTGGCTCCTGGCTCCTAGGGGTAAGGGATGCGGCCCAAGGGGACACACTCTGCTCTCCAAGATACCCGCAATCACCCCCCGTTTCTGCTAAAGAAACAGTCTTGGAGGGGACTGTTGCAAGCTGTGGTTAAAAAATTCCAGTGGACATTTAGTTCTGATCTCTACACGCCTCGCTACGAGTGCTGTGGGTCAGAGCCACGAGGAGAGGAGTGGAATCGGAGCAGGGAGAGGGAAAACACCAACCCAGTGCTGTAGCCCCAGGCGCCGGGGCTGCCTGAGCCAGCGGGAGAAAGGGGAATGCAGACCCCCAGCACAGGGAACGCACACGGAGAGGAGATGTCCCACCTTGTCGGTGGCTGCCTCATCCTTGTCCTCAGGGTTCGCGTCAGGGTTTGGCTCCACGTGGAGGTTCCAGCGATCGAGCTGCACAATGTCCCCCTCTTCCACGTGCGACAGGATTTTGGATAGAGGCTCATCCGTGTAACCCTGGTGAAAAGCAGGACTCAAGTCTCCTACCTGCTTCCTGCAGAGATGCCCCAGAGGCAGCGGGCTTTGGGAAGACATCTCTGAGCAAAAGATGCAGCAAAGATCGATTCTACTTGAACGTACAACAAAGCGGGACTTTAAATTTAAAACAATGCATCTTCCTTCTAAAATTCTCCCAAAGTTTGAAATAATGACTGCTTTTGTTAATGTCCTAACAGATTATAATCCAATGCAGAATAATTCAAATGTCAGCAAAACAGTAACACCCAAATGGCCCTTATTTATTGGGCTGTATTTAGGGAAAGTCAAAAGACCCATCCCAGGCAAATCCCCACGCATGTCGAGTGGAAGCGCTCAGCTCCCCTCTGTCAGCAGCAGGCTCTTGTGCCCGTCACTCACCCCACCCCAGTTCAGCGTTCTGGCCAAGTCGTTCCCTGTCCCCAAAGGCAGGATGGCCACAGGAGGAGGTGGGTTGAGGCGTAACTGGTCCAGAATGGAGAGTATCCAGCCCACCTGCTCCAGCCAGAGAGGGCAAAGAAACGGTTATTGCAGGGACCGGCAGGGAGGTGGAGGTGAGGGGCAGAGATGGGGTCCCCTTAGCCACCACCGAGGCTATTCACAGGCTTTAATGCTCCAAACAGGTGCTGCGGGAGATACCAGTAACCCCAGTGAGGACACTGGCCCTCAAAAGGGCTACAAAACCAGACACGCCACAGACTAGCACTG
>NW_009616429.1:2890-3108 GCF_000690535.1 Cariama cristata
GCGGGTTAATGGAGGGGAGCGCGGCTGCCGGTACGGGAAAGGCCTGGGGCGAGGGGCACCGCAGGCACGAAGGGGCTGGGGGACTCACCGTGCCGTCTCCCCCGCACGCCAGGATCCGGAGGTTGTGGACCTTGCGGTAGAGCTCCAGCCTGCAGGGAACAGGGAGGATGAGGAGGGGAGGGAAGAGGCACTGAAGGTGTTACGCAGTGGCTGCAGGG
>NW_009616429.1:3234-10458 GCF_000690535.1 Cariama cristata
CGTGTCCACAGTCTCCGTACACACAGATAAACAAGATTCACGCAACGTTAATTACACATAATGAACTAGGTCTGGGAACCTCACCCCACAGCTGGTCTCTTCGCCACTAGCCTTAAGATTAGACCAGCCCTCCGGCAGGGAACACTGACTGACCACAAGGTACCCCAGAGAGGCCTCTCAGAGCATGAACTCGTTGAAGATCTCTTCACACAAGGAAGCTATGGAGCATCAGTCCTCTGCCAGCCGCGGGAAGAGCTTTGGGGAGGAATCTGTGGGGCAGGGATGGGGGAGAGAAGGGTGCTGCCCCCATCAGTACTCACGCCTCCTTGGGTCCACCCTGGCTGAGATCGAAAACTTGCCGTGGGTTGAGATACCACATGAAGGATTGGATGATCTTGGCTCCCTATGGGGAGAAGAAAGACTTCAGGTAACAGGGAGTTCCCAGTGTACGACAGAAGGTGGCATCTGGTCCTGGGGACAGGCCAAGACAATGTCGTTCTGGGGGAACTCAGGCAAAGCCTGGCCTAGGTGGGAATTGCCGGGCAGCAAGCTGTCGTTGCGGGGGTTGCCTGGGCTCTTCTGTTGCTGAGACATCACCAAAACTATGATGAGACCTCAGCAGCCAAATGGCAATGCCCTCAGAGAGCTGCCTTCTCAGGGGGATGTAGGAAAAGGCCATACCTGATTCCCACCGCTCTTGGGGTTCACAAACACCAGCAAGGGCTTCATGAGAGGAGCTGGCATGGGCTTGATGACAAAGGGTTTCCATCTCCCTTCCTGCAAGAGACACCGCAGGTCCTTCAACAAAACCCAGGGAAATGCAAACTCCCACCTCCAGCTGAGCCCTAACATCACGCAGGTCAGGAGTGGGAGGAAGACAACGTCCCAGCCACCCCATCAGCCTTACAGCTGGGATTTGCCCTGCCAGCAGGCACCTTCCCTCCACCCCAACCTCCTTAACCTCAGACCCAGCAAAGCCCCCTTGTTTCCCAGTCCTGCTCCTCACCACACAGTCCCGGAGACCCTTCCAAGACAAGGTCATTCCCTGTCCCCTCATCTCTTACCTCAGCCCCCTTTTTGCTGGATTTCCGCTTGAACGATGTCCTCTTCTTCTTCTTACTAGATTTCAGTGGATTCTAGAGAGAAAAGAAACAAACCCCAAAACTCGGTGAGGAGCTGCTGGGCAAGCAGGAGTCATGAAAGAGCCCCAAGAGCTGAGGTGACCTACCTGGGGCCGCCGGACCCGCAGAATCCAGGTGGGAGGAATGACGACAGCAGCGTGAGCCCCCAGCGAGCAGGGCTCTTCGATGTGTTGCAGCATGAAGCAGGACACTTTGCTGTGATACTGGGGAAGGAGAAGACAGAGAGGAAAACCTCCGCTGTTCAGTTTGCTGGCGACAGCCGCCACCTCCTCCTCCTCCCAGCTCCCTCATGCCAGGTGCAGGGAGCGCTGGAGGAAACCATGCAGGAATTGCATAATGGGAAGGCAATGAGGAGAAAGTTTCTCGTAGGAGCTCGCAGCTACCACAGTACAGCCTCTCCCAGTAAGAGGAGCTGTTAAGGAGCTGCAGAGAAGCAGCTTGGGGAAGTCCCAGCAGAAAGCAGAGGCCATGAGGTGCAGAACAGGTGGGTAAGATCTTCAACAGGGGCTTTGCTCACCGCTTGCTTGCACCAGGAACAGCTGATGGCAACAATCTCTTTACTGTGGAAGGCAAACTTCTGCTGGAAACCCTGTGGAGGGAAGGATAAGAGGCTTAGGGAATTTCAAGAACTTCAAGACATGGTTTAGTGGGTTTAGCGGACATGGTGGCATCGGGTATATGGTTGGACTTGATGATCTTTGAGGTCTCTTCCAACAATAATGATTCTATGATTCTATGAATTCCCCTGCAGCTTTCTACCATCCAACAGGACTTTCCCACCACCAAGAGAGACATTAACAAAGAGAGCGTGCCTGAAGCTGGAGCCCTCGGGATCCCCGTCAGCTAGCCCCAACCACCACTACGGCACCAGGGAGGCCACTGTGCTCTGCATGGGTGTCCCTACGGCTCAAGCAAAGCACGTCAAGAAGACAGATCCCTCCAGGATTGATGGGGCCCAGGGGGAGAACAACTCTACGTGGGAAGCACTTATGTAGTGCTTCGCAGTGCA
The DNA here is from genome assembly GCF_000690535.1 of Cariama cristata. Taxonomy (NCBI): domain Eukaryota; kingdom Metazoa; phylum Chordata; class Aves; order Cariamiformes; family Cariamidae; genus Cariama; species Cariama cristata. Next base: position 5,386 of record NW_009616429.1, read on the forward strand.
AAACAGGGCACGCGTCTTGGGTTTGCTGTAGGCTGCTGCTGCCAAACAGGAATGGTGGGATGTCCCTGGTCCCCAGCCCTGTTCATGTCTCTGGTTTGACCTTAGCTTTCCTTCAGGGTGAGGAAAAAAACCCCAAAACCTAAGATGCCCTCTCACCTTGCCACACTGCCGGCATTTCCCTTCCTGCCGCCTCCGATGTACCCAGTGATGCCGGACAACGATGGGCTAAAGGGAAAAGAAAAAAAGGAAAAAAAAGAAAAAAAAAAAAAGGAATGAAAGGCCAGTGTGTGAGGGAAGGCAGGAACAGCAGGAGGAATGGACCCAGGCCAGCCAGGACCTCTGCTCTTGCAGCAAGCCCACTGCTCGCGTGCACCAGCCCCAACCCTCTGGGAGAAGGCAAAGCCAAAGGATCAGGGGGCAAGAGGCCAAATTAAGGTGCTTAGAGAAGAGGGAAATAAAATCAGAAAAAAACACAAAGGACAGGAGGGAAACTGAAGACTGAGAATCACACAAAGCAAACCCAACAGAGAGTGGGCAAGCAGTAGCGCCGAGCACTACTTTTGCCATCACATCTCCGACCCTTAACGTCTCTGTCCAGATGTCCCCAGCGCCAGGTGAAAAAAGGTGCTGGTGGAAGGTGTGAAAATCCCCAAGGAGACACAGTTTGTGCCCACAGCAAGAAGATGGAAGCACTTGCAGCTAAGCAGCGAACCGCCTAGCTACCATGTTCCCAAAGCCCCCCACACCCCCTTCACCCCGCTCTTTGCCCCAGGGCAAGTCCCCCTGCCCGCCTGCCCACGGGGAGGGGAGCACGGCTGCTTCCCAGGCACCTTCTTCCCACGGTGGGCGAGGGCTGGGACTTGCAGGAGTGATTGTGAGGAGGTCAGAAGTTTTGTAATGAAATACCCCATTTCCTAAATCCCACCTTCCTCTTCCAGCCCTGGGCTGGGAGTGGGATTGCAGGGAGGGCTGCAAAGAGAGAAGAGGGAGTGCGAGTTCCCAGCCCAGCGCTCTGGGGCCCAACACCCTGCTCTTGACAGCTTTTGGGATGATGAAGATGATGGAGGCAGAAACTGGCAGGAGATCTGGGTTGGCTCCAGCATTGCCTGCTCCGAGCGCAGCACATGGGAAAGGACGAAGAGTCCCGTTGGCTTTAGCCGACGTTAATCCAGTGGGAGCAGAACGGGAGCTATGCCCTGAGCTCAGCTCTGGGTCCCAACAGGCACATCCAGGGAAAGGGCTGACCCTCAAGGGGGTCCCTGGCAGCACAAAGGCCAGAGGAGCACCTTTCTAGGGAAACAGGAGGGAAGAGCCCTTGGAGGAACGGAGGAGTATTAGAAAGACAGGATGGAGAAGCACAGTTTGTGAGAAAAAGGAGGCAAACCAGGAAAGGGGAGGGAGAGAAAATTTACAGAGGTTGGAGAGGAGGAAAATAGAGACAGAAGAGTGAACAGAGGCAGAGAGGTGTCAGCAGAGGCCAAAAAGTAAGTGAAGGACAAATAAGGGACCTGGGTTAAGAGCGATATGGGAAGGAGGCATGACAGCAGAAGTAAAGGAAGAAAGGAAGGTTTAAAGTGATGCTGAAAGCTTCACCTTAGCAGGTCACACAGGCATTTCTGAGCAGGCAGCCCTGTGTTTGAATACCTTTCCTCTGCTGCATCTGCTGTGCCAGCACAAACACGAGGTGGGGACACCAGCCGTGTTACCAAAACGGCCCACGATCGAGCCACCCACACCCACTCCAGAGCACCGCATGGCCTACGCTGGCTCCACAGGCTGGAGGGTGACACATGAAGGCTGACGGGTGCTCCCACCAGCACAGCTCAGCAGACAGGTCCCAGGCCACCCCTTACACCCAGTACATTAAAATACGGGCTAGAGGGGTCCGCTAGCACCACTGTGGGCATCCTCCACTGCTACCTGGAGTACCCGCACCACCCAGGTCAGGGATAAGTGATAAAGGCAGAAGTGAGCCCCTACTGCATCCTTCCAAATTGTGGGAGGCTTGGGGACCTGCTGTTTGCCACAGCCTCCTCTACGTGCTTGGGGACCAGCACAAGGGGCAAAAAACTCTCCCAGAAAACAGTTTCCAGGTTCTTCCCGTGCAGATGCAGAAGCTTTAGAACATGCAAACCAGCAAAGGCTCTGCATCTGCTGCCTGCGAGCTCCTCGCTCCTCGCGGCCCATCTGTGCTGCTGCCTTGCAAAGAAACATCCCTTTTACCGCACCACCCCCTTGGAGCCAGGAGCCAGCACGATGTCTGCACTCTGATGGGCAACGGGCTGGCAGCATCTGACGTCTTTGCCACCCAACTGGGAAGGGGCACGGGCAGATGTGGGCAGCGTCCGAGGCACATCTCTCACCTCCCGTACGTTCCGGGATCCTGACTCCCTGAAGGAAGGTTTGCAGCGGAAATTTATCTGTAGATTGAACACAGGTGAGAGGAATCAGCGAAACCATCATACCCAAAGGAAACCTACTGGAGTTTACTTTACTACAGCAAGCCCAGAGCCTCTGGAGATATTCGGTGCTTGCTGTGAAACCCCTCGCATATCTCCATTAGCGAACAAAACGGGGCCTGGGGTCCCAATCATGTCACTAGATGCTCCTTTTGGTATTGTCTCCTCAGAAGACCCCTCTTTGCAATGACACATTGCAGTTCCCCAGTCGTCTTCTGTTTCACCGCCCAAGAGGAAGGGCTGCCCAGGAAAAGGCTGTTACAGCTTTGCAAGCCACAGAGAGGGCTTAACAGGCTCTACTCACTTTCTCCAGCTGTTCGATGCAGGGCGTATGCACTACGATTTTGCAGGCTGCACACTTACGCCTGGAGAGAGGTTTTTGCTGGAGGATGAGAAAGGGGGAGGAAAAACACGTATGTGAATAGCAGTGTTCAGAGGCCAGCAAGCTCAGCCCCCGATCACCCCTCCTTCATGCATTTCAGGATGCAGAACAAGTCCTGCGGGAAAGTTATGACATAACCTAGACTCCTTGCAAGTGAAGGGATCTAAGCGTGTGCCTAGAGCCGAGGCTCTCGAGCCTGGGACAGAGCAAGAAGATGCTCTCCCGCTGCCCTGTCCTGCAGTCCTTGGCCGCTTCTGACCCTGCCTGAGAGCACCATGGAAGCTGGTCTGGGAGGCACCTGCAGATCCCCCAGGGTAAGTCCCATGGGCAGGCACAGGATGGTGCTCATCAGTGCTCCATCTCCTGCACCACAAGCAGGGTTGAGCCTGCAAGGCGGGAGGGAGGACTGGAGCAACCCCATAAGGCCAGTGCTGCCCGCAGGCCTGGGTCTCCAGCGCTCACTTTTCTCCTCTATTGAAAGGTCTTAGATTCAGATTGTCCCTCTAAGGCTGTGGGATCCCAACAGCCTCTCCCTGGAATATTACCATATCACCTCCGGGCGAGCAGCAACCCTGCGTCAGGTTCCCATCGCAAACTGAACACCAGCACTGGCTGAAACTGGGGACGCAGCCCTCCAGCAGGCAGAGGTAGGAGGGACACATTCTTCGCCTTGGTAGCCCCCCCAGACCCCCACATGTCCCCCAGCAGCAGCCTTTGCGGTCTCCCCGCCGGCTGGCAGCTCAGCCCACGGCCCTTGCCAGGGCGGTGGGTGACCCCAAGTGACTTACCAGCAGCTTTGCCATACAGTTCTGCTCCCCGACATAGCAGAAGTCCCCAGAGACATTGGACTCAAACCAGATGTGCTCCCCATAGACCGCAGTCTCCTGAAAGGCACAAGACAACACGTTTCTCTGAGAACACGCCGAGACGGGCATCCGAGCCCCTAAAATGCTTTGTGTGAGGGACAAGATACTGGGGATTGGGAGGTTGCAGCTAGGTGTAGGCCAGGAGACAAGAGGCACAGAAGAACCAGGCCCAACATCTGGACGGAGGAAACCTCATAAGGCTGCTCCCATCGTTCACCTGTTGGAAACGAGAGGGCCCCGGGAAACCAACGCCAAGCCCTACAACCCAGTTGCGGTGCCCTGCACAGGGGAGCTGCCTCCATCACCCCCCTGAGAGGAGGCAGCAGGGCAAATTCAGTGCAGGGGACTCTCCTGAAGTAAATTCTGTTCAACGACCTCAGGGTGCAGCTTAAAACCTGCCAGGTTTTGCCTGCAAAGGAGCAGGGGCTTGCTCCTGTTGCTTGGCCCCAGCCATCAGAAGACCTTGGCTGCCAGGAGCAGAAAAGCTGGCAGCGAAATAGCTATGCCACCCTCCCAGGAACCACCTGTGCCTGCACAGCCTCTCCTTGCAGCATCAAGCGGTGCTGCCAGCAGCACAGATGCTGGTACCAGCTGGTGGCAACGGCAGAGGCCATAAATGTGTCAAAGTCAAAGTCACCTGGGAAGCCTCAGCCTGGGAAGAGCCTGCTGCTTCTTGGCCGGGAGCCCATCCCATGCAACGCCCAGAAAAACGGGCTACAACTTACGCTCCAGTCCACAGCGCTGCGTATCTGCCTCTCCGAGTCGCTCCTCAGGGCTAGCACAGGGTTTGGCTGGGCTACCATGTGCTGGAGGCTGGACTTGGCAATAGCTTTCCTAGAAGACACAGGAGGGCTGGCTATTAGATCAGGGGAGGAGGAATATGTGCAAAGCACAACTTGCTCCTAGGATAGATGGTGAAGCTGGAGCAGAAAAGCATCCTCAGGACCAAGTGGCTGGAAATGAAGCGAATCTCCAGCACCGCCGGCCAAGGAGTACACTCCTGCGAGGCAGCCCCGTGGGACGAAGAGGTGCCGGCCACGTTGCTGATGGCTCAGCTAAAGACACCCTGCACCCGGCAAAAGGGTCTGCTGGGTCAAAGCCCTCAGGGATGACAGATCCATTGCAAAACAAGCCGTGGTGGTGGGGCTGCCTTTGCAGGCACAACCCAGAGCCCTTGCCCTGCAGAGGCTCCCCGCAGTTCTCCCGTACCAAGGCACCTCCGAGCCTGGGGTGGTTTTGGGGACCAGCACAAGCGGCTGGAAAAAAAGCAGGTGTTGGTTTGGGGCTAGCGAGCTTCTCCCAGATGTTCTAGGGTGGAGGAAAGGAGCAGCAGAGCCGGTCAGCCGGAGAAAGCGTGTGCATCTCC
>NW_009616430.1:0-1495 GCF_000690535.1 Cariama cristata
TGTCACCCTCTCGCCCCACCGCCCCGCGCCCAAATGCTCCAGCTCCCCAAAGAGGGACACCCAGACGGGCCCTCTGCGACCGCCCCACGCAGCAGGGCCAGGGTCCCCTCGGGGATCTGGAGCGGAGTGGACAGGTTTCACAGGGCAGCCTGCCGTCTCCTGGGAGCTGGAGGACAGCTGGCAGACCGCGGGCAGGGGCAGGCAGTAGCTTCTTGGCTGGCACAGTGGAGCTAAGGGCCAGCTGGAGCATGGAAGGTTCGTACTTCAGGTGCCAGGAGCTGCACTAGTAGGTGAGGCCAATTACACCCTCGCACGTTGCTCCTCCAGGAGCCCTGTCCCCAGCCCTGGTGGAGCAGGCTGGGGCTGAGAGCCTTCTGCCTCACAGCTTTTCTGGAGCAGCCACCATCTCTTCCCAGCTCTACATTTTGGCACTTCCCACCCCCAGTTCTCAGCTTTGGCTTTAGCAAGGATTTTTTGAGGGGAAGAAACGCTTTAGTGTCTCTCAGCTTCCTCCTGTCCCTCGTTCTGGGGTCTCCCAGGAGTCTCTCCCTCATAGGTGTTGCTCTGTGGCATCGGGGCACATCACAGCTCTTGGCATCCTGGCCACCGCGGTCCCCCTCAGCAGAGCAGTGCTGGCATCACCGTGGTACGGAGCTGAATTGAGGAACACAGTCATTTGCTAAAGCCCTCTCACAGGTGAACAAGCAGCAATTCACCTTTTGCACCTGAACTGCTACCCCCAAACCACCAGCACCACCTGACTGCTGCAGATCACCCAAACAGCCAGCACCTGATCCAGGGGGCAAAAGCTGCAGAGCAGCTGCATGTTAACACACACGAGGGCCACAGCTGGGCTTCTGAACAGGCGCTGGAAAAGTGCAGAGTACATTTCCAGCCTTGTGTGGCTGTGAGCGCTGGGTACCTCATCCCGCCTGCGAGCAGGAGGAGTATTTGGAGGCAGTGACCTTTCTCCACCAGCCTCCACTTTGGCAAACTGCAGAGCTGTGCATCCCATCACGCAGAGGTGCTGTGGGCGAGGGCTGGATGGGAGAGAGCTGGCGGAGCTCCCTCATGCGCCTCCAGCTGAAGAGCTGTGGCCTAGATTTTACAGGGGAAGTCCAGCGATTACTCCAAATCTTGCTGTTACTGTGTGAAGCTCAGCAGGAAACATAGAAACCTAGAATAGTGTGGGTTGGAAGGGACCTTTAAAGGTCATCTAGTCGAACCTCTCTGCAATGAGCAGCGACATCTTCAACCAGATCGGGTTGCTCAGAGCCCCGTCCAACCTGACCTTGAATGTTCCCAGGGACGGGGCCTGGAAACCTCTCTGGGCAACCTGTGCCAGTGTTTCACCACCCTTATCGTAAAATATTTCTTCCTTATATCGAGTCTGAATCTATCCTCTTTTAGTTTAAAACCATTACCCCTTGTCCTATCACTGCAGGCCCTGCTAAACAGTCCCTCCCCATCTCTCCTATAAGCCTCCTTTAGGTAC
>NW_009616431.1:0-206 GCF_000690535.1 Cariama cristata
TGTGGGATGTTCGGAGAGCGGATCCCATCGTGGTTTGAGCGTGTTCTGCCCCCCGCTATTAGTGCGCACCAAGATTTGGGGGGTGGTCGGGGTGGTTTTCCTATCTGCACGTCAAAGGTCTGGTACGAAGCGAATTTGCGGTGTTAACCAACCTCTACTTTCAAGTAGCGGGCTTCGCAAAAGTCTTGCGTACGTGTGCGCAGGCG
>NW_009616431.1:237-1333 GCF_000690535.1 Cariama cristata
AGGCTTGCCCGTATCGGACCGAAACGCAAGCCTTGTTGTAGCCGGTAAGAACTCTGCTCCCCCAAAATCCGAACACTGAACTTAGAAAAGACCTGAACAGCCTTGTGGGACCAGAGCAGCCTCCGCAGGTTCTCAGCCTGTTGGTCCTCTTCAGCTCACCCCCATTAAAACCAGTGGGAATCGCTGCCCTCCGAGCGTGAAAACGAAGACAACGTTGTAGCGTTTGGATCCTTTTGGCTAAAGCAGCCTGAGCTGATCTCGCTTTTATCGGTGTCGGTGGCTCGAAGCCACCAAATTCACCTGAATTCGGTTTTTCTCTGCGTGCGTGTGCAGCGTTGCTGGAGGTGTGTTCAGGTGGGTGCAGCAGAGCCCCGGGTCCCTTAACCTCGGTGCGAGGGACAAACGGCATCGGCTAGCGGGGAAGTAGAAAACAGGGATTTTTCTGACAGAGAGGTTTTGTTTGTAGTGGCAAATAGGGGACTAGGCGCAAGTGTGGTTCGTTTCCTTTGGAGCTGGGTGATGAAAGCAACTATTGAGAGCGGTTTTACCTGATTTCTCTGTTAAAGACTATAACAGATGTGTTAAATGTCCTATGTTTTAAAAGCACCCTATTCAGTCCTTTGGTGTGGCTGAACCTTTGCAAGCAGAAGTGTGCAGCTCAACCATGCAGCCTTTATCCTATTAACCATGAACTAACTGTCACCTTCAGCTGTTTTCCCTTTTTACTTTTTAACACAAAGCTTTCTCAAAAATCTTATTAACCAGCTTTATTTCTCTCGATGGTTTTTGTCCGGACGTTTTGTGTTGATTATCTCCATGTCGATGCTTTAACCATTCAATAAAAGTGCATCTGCGATTTATATCACATTAGGGAAGAAAGAAAGTCTGTTAAACCTCTCCCTTGATTCAAATCAAAAAGTTATTTATTAGAGAGGACGGAATCAGCCCTCGAAATTGTCTGATCCTGACAAGCTTTCCCGGTGCTGTACGCCGGCCTCCAGCAGATGAGCATCTGCAGAAGGCTGACTTGGAAGATCCGCTGTCTGAAAGCATCACTTTGAAATAAAACAGCGTTGGAGTTTCTACACGCCCCCCC
>NW_009616432.1:0-201 GCF_000690535.1 Cariama cristata
GCAAATGTGGGGTCCTGGGGGGTCTGGGCACAGGACGGGGTCCAGTGTCAGTGGAAGGGTCCAGGACTGGGAGCAAACGGTCCGAGCACCGAGGAAGGGTCTGGGCTGGATGCAAACGTCCAGGCTGAGGGCAGGGGCCTGGGTTCCAGGCAAGGGTCTGGGATTGGATGTGGCATTTTGGGAAGGTGCTGGGACCAGTGC
>NW_009616432.1:346-564 GCF_000690535.1 Cariama cristata
GCAGGGACCCCCGGGGGTCTGGAAGGAGGAAAGGGATAGAATTGAGTCACCCGCTTCTGACGTCGCCCCCCATATCTGCACTGGGGAGGGGGTCAGCGGGGCTTCAGCTTCAACGCCATGTTCTGGGTGCGACAGGCGCCCGGGAAGGGGCTCGAGTACGTCGCGAGTATTGACAACTATGGTAGTACCACAAGATACGCGCCGTCGGTCAAGGGACG
>NW_009616432.1:642-1434 GCF_000690535.1 Cariama cristata
TGCGCGAAAAGTGCTGATGCTGGTAGTGGTGGCACCAACCCTGGCACCGTGCCCCAACATCCCTCTGCTCTGTCCCCAGACCTTCCCAATACCCCTGCACCCAGCCCAGACCCCCACCCCAACCCAGATCCTTTCCCCCTGCCTTGAGCATTTCCCTGATGCTCGACCATCAAGGCCTGAGCCTTGAGATTTGCTGCAAGTGGTGGAAACGTGGGGCAAATCTTTGAGATTTGGGACAAAAAGGTCCTGACTGGAGGCAATTGTTCAATACTCAGAGGAAACGATCAAGGTTGGGTTCAAATGGTCAATGTTTGAGGCAAACCATTGAGATTTGGGGCAAAAACTATGAAGGTTTGGGGCAAGTAGTTGAGATTTGGTGGAAATGGTCGAGACTTTATGCAAACAATCGAGATTTGGGTAAACGGTTGAGGTTTGGGGCAAAAAATTTCAAGGTTTGGGGGAAACAGTGAAGACTTGGGGCAAATGGTTGAGGTTTGGGGTAAGAAAGATTGAGACTTGGGACAAAAATGCTTGAGACGCCGGGCAAGGAGTCCAGACTTGAAGCAAACTGGTGAGATTTGGGGCAAACAGTTGAGCTTTGGGGCAAAAATAGTTGAAGCTTGGGGCAAAAATGGTTGAGGTTTGGGGCAAACAATTGAGGGTTTGGGCAAATGTTCAATGTTTGGGGTAAATGTTCAACGTTTGGGGCAAAAGGTCCAGACTCAGGGCAAACGGCAGAGGTTTAGGGTAAAGATCTGGGCTGGGTGCAGGGTTTTGGGATGATGTGGGGAC
>NW_009616433.1:0-755 GCF_000690535.1 Cariama cristata
GATGAACTCCGGGTCCTGCCTGCTTTGCAACAAGTTGCCTCTGATAGACTGGGACAAGGCCATGCTATAGATTCAGTCTTGTATACCAGTCACACACTTCCAGTTACAAGCCAGAGAGTTTAAATATATTCTTTATTGAAATTACTAGCATCCGCACTGAAAGGGCTACAGAAGCACCGTGACCTCCGCGGTAGCCATTAGTCCTGCAGGGTTTGGAGACCAGCCTTGAACCACAGGGTGAGTCCTATGGGCGAAGCCCCGCACAGGCTGAAAGCCTCTGTAGTGCTCGGCTCAGGGCCCAAAACACCCGAGCAAATTGGGGAGCAGCAAGAGCAGGGGTGCGCCACCGCAGCGAGCCAGGAGCCAAAGGTGACCGCGAGGCAGGCGGGGGTAGAGACCTCACCGCAAGCAGCACAGCCCCACAGGACCCAAATCAGAGGCGCAGGGCAGGTCTGGTGGCACTGACCAGGAACAGCCGCGGTCCAGATCCTCAGGTAAGGCACGCAGCGCGTCCACAGCCAGGATGCCACGGACCACGAGCCCAAGTCCACTGTTCCCCCGCTGCAGCTCAAACAAGGACTAAACCAAATGGCCTCAGCTTAAATGCAGCTCCGGTGTCAAGGGGTGGAGGGTGCGTGGGTGTGATGCCGCACATCAGCCCGGGCAGGGTAATTAGCGCTCTCAGATGACTGCCATCATTGTAGGAGCAGAGCCCTCATTTTGATGTCTCTGGAAAATCTGCAGCTGTATGCCAG
>NW_009616434.1:0-359 GCF_000690535.1 Cariama cristata
CCCCAGCCCCCCCTGAACAGCCGGTAACGTAACTGGCGAGACTTGTAGGATCCCACGAACGTCGAAGAAACTAATCTCTGGCCACGCGTCCTCGCTATAGGTTTTCCCTCTTCCCCGAGTAGCCGTTTCACGGTGGGAAACGCAGCCGAGGCCAAAGGGAAGGCCATTCCCGGCCGCAGGGTTGTTGTGCGGGAGCCCACGCCGCGGCAGGGATCTCTGGCTGAGCCCGTTACTCTCATCTAAAGGCATAAAGGAAACGTCTCTTCCTAACGCCCGCGGCATCTGCGGGCCACAGAGCCGTTGGTGCTGACCTCCTGTCGGCTGGCACGTCCTGGCCGGGCTGCAAGAGCCGGCAGCGT
>NW_009616434.1:390-24740 GCF_000690535.1 Cariama cristata
ACGTATTTGTCGGGGTTTTTCTCTTTTTTCCCAACACAAAGGGGAACTATACATCCGAAAGCCAAAATATGACGATGTGGTTTTGCAATAGGAAGGGAGTAACGGTGAAAAAAAGCCAATCAACAGGCTGGCAGGAGTTTGGTGAAAGATGCCGCTGCTGTCGTTGAAGATGTCCCGCTAGGCTCACATCTCAAACCAAGGCAGCAGTGAATTGAGAGTGAGGACGTGCGGGGACGCTGCAGCACCAAAGCGTCTGTTGGCAGGGATGTTTGGCATCCGACAAGTTGATTAAGTGATTATGGACCACGATACAGAAAGCGCTGCGTGGTTGGGGTTTATAGCGCTTTAGGGAAAGGCACGCAGCAGGGCGCAGGGGATTAGCATAGCTTAACACGTTTCCCCTCCGGAGACTTTGGAAACTCTGCTCTTTAGCAGGGCAAAGCAGACTTTTCCAACCTGAAACTTGGCACCGAGCTGTGGCTGCAAACAGCCCCTCCTGGCCTCGCAGGGGGTGATTGACTTTGCTGGTTTTTCCTGCCGAGTCGCTCCCCGCCGTGGCACGTCTCCCGTGGGGCTCACGGTGCTGGGCTGCGGGCAGGAGGGCTGCAGGGGGGGCGGCGAGGGGAGAGGGCTCTTCCTCTGCTTCCCTTTGGTCTTTTCCAGCACTCCGGGCAGCCGAGCGTGCCTGCGTGTTCGCACAGCTCGCCGAAGGGTTTGGTCAGTGGCGCTGCGTGAGTGCTTCTAGTTGGGATCTGATTGAGGCTCATGATTCACACGCATTCTGCCAGCGCTGGTTTGTAGATGGACGCTGTCAGGGAGGGATTTCACCCTCCCTGGTGCACTCAGTCCTCACCCACCCGCTTTCCCCAAACCGGCTATCTCAGCTCTCCCAGCCACGCACAAGTTCTCTGCTTTCTCTGCCGCCAGACCGTCCCGCTGCTTTGTTGCTAAACTCACCGTGGGTCAAAGCGCAGGGCTTCCCGACCTGCTGCCCCAAGACCGAGGGGTTCGCACCACAGGGTAACGTGGAGCGCACAGCCTGCAAACCTCCGCACCCAACCGCTGTTGGAGGCTCAGGGACCCTTGTCGTGTCCCTGGGCTTTGCTTTCTCCAAGGGCTGATAGAGAAGAGAGGGGTCCAAAAGGGTCTGGGCTTAAATACTTAAAGTATTTCTGAGGTTGTTTAAGGTTGAGCAGTCCTTTGGGTACTGTAAAGTGTGGATAATGGTGTGATGTAGGTTTGCCAGCGCTGGGGGACATCCCTCGGAAGAATGGTTTTCACCTGCAAACTTTTCATAAGTAGTGTGGAGGAGGGTAGCAAGGAAACAATTGCCCCACCTATTAAAATCAACGAAACCCTGGTGTTTTCAGGGATAGCCTGGAAGGCGCAGGGGGAGGTTTTGGAGCACGGAGGGTCTTGGCACCCCCATCAGCGCCGAGCAAGGAGGGTGGGTTGTGGGTCCCACCACGAGGTGTGCCCGATGCCCCCATAGCTAAGGGCAGCGTTCGGGCTGGTTCTGGCTCTCCCAGCCGGGGCGTCGCAGGGCGGCTGGATGCTGCCCGCCCCGGCTGCTCCCCGCCTGTGCTGCGGGTCGGTTGGGAGCAGACAGTCATCGCGGGGGTCACATTGTCTGACACTGCTGTGCCCTTGCCCTTAGTTCTGGAATACCTCCAGCCCAGGAATATCTCATAAAATACCATTTTGGGAGCACTGCACAGAAATGCCCCTGTCCCCCCATGAGACATGTGGGAAGTCCACCTGACAGCTCCGGTGGCGAGACGACGGACATCCCTGACTGCCTCCCCCCCGGTCTCCTCTCGCTTCCAAGGGAGTGCGACCGTCCCTTGTCATCCCAAGGGTGCTCTTCTGCCCCAGAGTCTCTGTGGTGCCTTCTCACCCTGATCTTCTCGCCCTTCCCAGCCAGTGGAGCCATTCCCAACGCTCCCTTCTCCCAGGACAGGCAAACCATCCCTAAGTGGCCTGGGGATGCTCATTTCACAGTAAAACACACAGATTTGCTGGTTTTGCACAATAAGGCCGTGAGCAGTCCCTCGTTGCTGTCCTACTGACCTGGGTGGTGGATCCCGGAGGAGCAGAGCCGCCGGGAGCTCATCCAGCAGATGGCCCTTCAGGAGCGAAGCCAAAGGTCCTCTCCTGGGACGGCCGGTGGCTCGCAGCAATTCCCTTCCCAGTAAAACCCTTACTGGAGCTGTGCCGGGGAGCGGGGAGGGGGCTGGCTGTGCTGCCGCGCATCGCTCACCCGCTCTGCTGCCTTTCCCTGCAGGAGGTTGGCCCCACCATGGTGGGAGATGAGCATTCCGATCCCAGCCTGATGAGCTTCCTGGGGGCCACGAAGAGGAACATGCTGGGGAACCACTTGTAAGTCCTCCTCTGCAGCATTTCAGGCTCTCCCCTCTCCTTATTTTCCCAAGAAAATCTGGAACGTTTTCACTCCTCATATTCACCGTGGCACCTTCCACCTGCACATTTAAACCTGAGACTAGTTTGATGCTGAAGGGCATGCATGTGTCATTGCCCTGCCTGTTAATGCTCACCCAAGGAAACGCTGCCTGGTGTGTACTTTTGTTCTTTCTTTTCCTTGCTTTCACCTCGTTTTAGCACCCGACCCACCTCCCCCCTCTCCTTACCCCTCAGAGGCTGGGGATGCTTCTGGCTGCTACCTGACGCACGCCCTGGCTGAAGTAAAACAAACACAGTGAGCATTGGAATCTTTCTGCATAACTTTATCTGCCTTCATCCCACTCTTAATCCTAAAAGACAAACCTTCTCTGTTTTATTAGCATTTCCAGCCCCGAGATGCTCAGAAGCGAAGGGTGCCCATCGCAGCCTTGCTCCGGCTGCGGCCTTTTTTGGTGCCAAGCCACCGGTCGCGCTTGCCCGCAGTCTGTCCCATCCCGCCACACTCTCCAGCGCAGCGTGAGGCTTCTCCCCGTTACCGAGCATCCAAGCCAGCCCCCCTCGACAGCTCCTGAAGAACTTGTCCTTGGGCTGCTGAGCCCCAGAGCTGCAGCTGCTTCCCGTCGGGTCCCTCCCCACCTCAGACCCATCAGCCTGTGTGTTCCCGGGCCGTATATATTTGATGCCTCTCCATGTCCCCATCTCTCTCTCTCTGCCCACGCCGAGTTTGACACCAGCCTTCACCAAAGGGCAACTTGGAGATGTTACCAGCATGGTCTTTACATCTTGGCCCACTTTTTTTTTTTTCTCTTTTCCCCACTTGATCTCTCACTTCTTGTTTTTCTCCAGGAGAAAAAAAAAAACAAACTGCAAAGCAAAACAAAACCCCAAATGCAAACTAAAACAACAGAGAGGAGCAGTCAGATTTCTGCTCAAGCTTGCCCACTCGCGCTGTGGCGCAGAGGAGGAGGAGGAGGAGAACCAGGCGTTAAACAGAAGGGGCCTCTCGGTCCCAGTACGTTCTCACACTTCCATCGGCGGAGCTGGGAAAGCCCACCTACTCAGTACCAGCCTGGCAAACGTCGAGGTCTGGGTCCTCAGTTCCCGCAGCGTTAAAAACCTGAGCGGGGTGGGAGATTTCAAAGAAAGAGGAGATAAAAACAACTGAAGGGCCCCCTGTTAACGAGAAACCCTTCCAAATGCAAACTCAGGCCACGGCCAGCTCCCCGCATCTGCGGGAAGGATGATCTGGGACCCCTCCTGTCTCTCCCCTCCCTGCCGAGCGGCTCGGGGTGGGTTTGCTGGGCTGAGGCATCTCTGCGCTGCTATTCCCGACCCCGTGGGCAGCCAGGAGATTGGCGTCAGCTCCACGCTGCTGCCTGCCAAGCCAAGCCTGGGAGCAGGCAGGGAGCTGTGCAATGAGAGGAGGGAGACCCGAGCGGGGAGAAAAAGAAGAGGCTTCAAGAAGGAAGAAGTGCTGCTGGCTCCTGAGAGACCGGGGCAAGGATCCCTAGGATTTGGGCGGAAAATAAAATGCCTCCGCGGTGCCTGCCCCAGCAGCCAGGGAGGAGATGTGGCGTTATAAGGAACCGGAGTGCCACGTTTTGCTTGTTTGGGAGAAGGGATCTGAGCTTTCTGTGGGCTCTCCCTGGTGGATTCACCACCCTTCTTCCCGCCCCGTGGCCTGCAGCGTTTTGAGCTCCCTCTTGCCCCACGAGTCTCTTGGTACAGCGTGTGTTATACCCAGGGGAACTCCGCTGCGTCCCCGCGGCACGTCTTCCCCGTTTGCGCTTGAGCAACAGCGGGTGGAGAAAATAACCCGGCTGGGATGTGCCTGCTGACACCCGGAGAGGCACGGCGGCATGCACCAGCGGGGTGAGCCCTGGCTGCCTCTCTGCCAAAGATCCCTGCCGGGGGTGAGAGCCCCGGTGTTTGCACCATGGCCGAGCAGGATTTTCCATCCACCTGACTGTCAGGCTTCGCTAGCAGTAAGGCTGGCTATAGGATGCTGCAAATCTTGCCCCTCCTGTAGCACCGTGGGGCCCAAAATCTTAACCATGACCTTGGAGGGAGCCTGGAAAAAAAGGTCTAAGCAGTGTGGACTTGCTGGGGCACTGTAATATACAGGTGAAGTACTTAATTGCCTCTAATAAGGGAGAGCACTGATCCTGTTATGCAGCTCCGCACCAGGTACTGTGAGCAGCACGTCATTAAGGCAGGCACGGTCGCTCCCCTATCGGATGTGCAGAGGCAGAACCTCGGGGGCATCTGGGCTTTAGCAAGGGCGAAGGTGGGCTCGGTCCCAGCCCGCGCGTTTCTGGTAGCCAGCCCAGGGCCAAGGATCACATACCTGACCTTCGACTGCTGCAGAAAAGGAGATTCTTCTGAGTCCACCCAGGTGGACAGGCACGTGTGGATGAGTGCTGGGCACGGTCGCCGGCATCTCCTGTAATTATAAAGGCCATCAGCACTGTTTGCTCTTACATGAAAACCAAACAAATCTCTGTTAAGATTCTGGGAGTAGAGGTCTGAGGGACCTGCTAATACCTTCATTTAGCTGTTCCCCGGGGCACAGCCACAGCCCGTCCTCGGGGAAGCGGAAAGGACAGCCGGGCCGGTATCACTAGGAGGTTGTCTGCTCCATCACTACAAACAGCTGCGTGTGGAGGACGCTCCTGCCCCAGCTCAATCCCATCCCCATGCACACTCACCTGGGCTCGCTGGTTTTGGCACACCTGGGAGGCAGGGCAACTGGGGTCACGTACGTAACGACACGCAAGTGCAGAAGTCCTCTCCGGTCTCAGGACGCTTTTCGGTTCCCTTCTGGCGTTTAGGTGGGAGGAAGGGCTTTGCAAATGGTCCCAGCCACTCCATCCCGATTCAGACCAGCTCACAGAGACAGTGGCATATCTGATAGGCACTGCGTGCGAGCTTTTGTTTCACTCCATACGGAGTTGTGTTTAAAGCCCTGGGCAACTCAGCTTTCCTTCTGCGTTTTTTAGGTTCCTCCAAATAACAAACAATCCCTTCCTCTGCATAATGGGAATAATATTTACCAACTCCAACATGTGAATCTGAAGGGTATGTGGCAAGCCTCTTAGAGAAAGCATTAAGTTCAAAGACACTTATAATAAATTATCACTTATAATAATACATATTATCTTTACACCACATCTATAATTATAGCAAAGTATAGTCTGTCTTGAGAAACTAAAAAAAAAGCTTTCACATCTTGATGTTATTTCATGTTTTAAAAGCACTCACCACTCCATTAATATTTTGCAATCTTAACAAGAGCAACTTTGGAAATGCTTTTGGGTCTTTTTTTATTGTTATTAGTACAAAAATCAGGAGAGCCTTTGTTCAGGTGCCCAAACAAGGTCACCAATGGTCCTGTAGCCCATCATTATCAGCTTATCTGGCGCAGTGAGTCATCCAAGAGCTAAACTATTATGAAGCTTATCCCATCTGCTCGAATAAATACTGCATCCAAAAGGACTGTGTTAAAGGAACGGAAAGGCTGCCAAATCCAGCACTGAAGGCTACACTTGCCATTTCAGCTCTGCTCCTTCCTCACCTAATTCAGCCCCTTTTGTGTCTGTACTGTGCGACTCTCCCGTTCTGCAATCGCCATCTGTTTCGTTTGTGGTGGGAGCAGTCTTACAGCTCTCAAGTCCCCCGTGGAGAAGCACCCTCAGGGATGGGGTAGGGGCAAGGCCAGCCTCTGCTCCAAACGCACAGAGCCAGCAGAAACTGCAGAGGAGTAAAAGCTGGACAGAGATCCCCAGTGTCAGTTCCCAGACATCACAGCACGTGGCTGCCCTGAATTGCTGGGGTAGAGAGGAGCCTGTGCTCCACCTGACTTGGCAGCTCTCTTCAGGACCGATGACTTCTGCTTTTTCAAAGGCTTCATACTCGGCTGAAGGCAGCATTTGTTTCCAATCCCCAAATTTCAAGCACAGGCTCTCAAAAACACCCCATTTACAGACGTGCTCTGACACAGGCAAAACACTGGGTTTTCATTCTTTAGAAACACCCAAATAATTCTTCCCTGCTTTGCAGAGATTATCCTCTTTTCCCATAAATTCCCAGCTGGGAATACTTGTGAACCCTCTCTGCTGCAGTTTCAGCCCAGTTAACCGAGCAGCATGTGGCTTTGGCCAACCGGTCCCCGAACCACGTTTCAATTTAACGTGACCCTTCCATTTTGGACAGGCTTTCTCCTGGGTTTGGCCTTCCCACCTGGTAAACCACGACATTGCATCACACAGACAGCGTGCCAGGTGTGGTCCCTGCAGGGCCCTGTATCGGTTTAGCAGTGAGGCACAGCCACTTCCACAAGGAAATTCTTGTCTCTTCCTTCTCCACCTCATTTTATTTCTCTTCTTTCCTGCTCGCAGCTGGGAGTATTATGTGAACGACGCACCACGGATAGTCTTGAACAAGCTGGAGAGCTGTGGTTACCGGGTGGTGAGCATGACAGGTGTGGGCCAGACACTGGTGTGGTGCCTCCACAAGGAATAGCGAGGAAGACTTCTGTGTTCCACCTGGATGAGATCCTGCTGGGGATCATCTCACACAGGACTGACAGCAAGCTTTTCCCCTTAATTCCTTTCTGTCCCAGACTCCAGGCACTCGGGCACAGGGGGAGGAGTGGCGTAGAGGCAAAACTTGACCCGATGGAAACTTGCCGTCCCTGCCGTTTCATAAGACCAGGGGGAGGAAAGTATGCCTAGTCCAGATGAAATCAGGCACAGAGAACAGATGGCTCCATCTCCACATTCATCCGACCGGCAGTCTGGCAAATACCATCTTTTTACATTTTAATCATCTCCTATTTAGCATGCATTGGACTAAGCTCAAATAACAGACTTGCCTGCCTGTTCCTCAGGGCCGCCCCAGAGAGGTACGTGCTGAGCTGTGAGTTCAGGGCATACCTTCTCCCAGGCCGTGGGGGTAGGGAGGGGAGGCCCAGCACGGATGGCACACTGTCTCATCCCTGGAATGTAAGCGGGAGCGGCTAAAGCTACACCAGGCTCTTTGAGAATCCCCACTCGGCAGCAAGGCCGGTCTCTCTCCCAAATGGGATCGTGCTTAGCAGCATCATCAGACTTCCAGCCCCAAGAGTGCCATTCAACCATAACACGCTGTTCCCAAAATAGCCTTAGAGCAGCACAGAAAGGTCTTGTGAACATTTCAGGTACGGCCTCTGTAATCTTAACGGCAGCAGTTGCAATGCTGGATTGTTTGGGACAGTATCAATCCTCCTGTAGGGGTAACACCAATAAAACATTTCTCTAAAGAGATCGATGTCTTTCTGTGGGTTCTTTTAAACAGTTGTTGCCAAAGCCTTCTGGATCCACAGCTCCTGAACAAGCTTTCAGGAGTTAAAAGAAGCTCTAAGGTTTGGTGTTCTGGTAGCATCTCTCACACCCTCTCCTCTGTGACTGGGCAGCTGCTCTGAGTGCACAGACTGACAGGTTAATACACTTACTCTGAAGCTTATGCAACCATTTTCCCCCCCTGCTCTGGAAAGGGATAAGGGCTGCAGTCATGGAGAATTTGTATGCCTACAACAGTTTTTAAAAAAAAAAAAAAGAAAAAAAGGTGGTTTATTGACTTAAATTAAGAAACCGCTTTGGAAATGAAGAATGATGGGGTGAGGGTGAAGAGAATCCATGCTCTCTCATGCTAGGCGTGAGACTCTTCCTCATCCTCCTGCTTGAGCTGTTCGATAAGCTGCTGCCTCTCTGCTGCTTGGCGCATCCGCATCATCACCAGGCTCTCGTAATCCCGTTCTGATACCACCGATGCCTAGGAGCAGAAAACAAATGCAACCTGTCAAGGACAGTACATACCCCAGCCCCCCTCTCCGTAAACCACTCTCACAACACACAGAGTGGAGTCAGGAAGGTGGTTCATAGCAGTATGACCCCAGAGAAATCAGGTAAGGTGTGAAAGCTGCCAGGCCTACAGAAAATAGCTTGCTTCCTAACAGTGTTGCTGATGAGACCAAGAGTGGGACAGACAGGGAACCTGAATTACCCTCTTGCTGCTGGAGCTACTCCCTGCTCACGAGGTTGGATGGGAAACATGGCTGGCCTCGCTGTGGCTGGTTATTCTGGACGACAAGCTTGCTCTGCAAGTACAACACTGGTGCACAAAGTCTAGCGTACACTTCATCCGTTACAAAGGCTAATGCCATTTTAAAAAAAAAAATAAAAATCAGACCTTTCTGTGGTTTAGTCATGAAAGTGGCTACAGAAAGAAAACCACCAGGTATGTTCCCAAACCTGACACAACAGTGGTTTAGTTCTCAGAAGCTCTTGGAGCCTTTCTGCTGTGTGTGGTAGCAACTGTCACATCAAATAAGTTGATTGCAGACTCTACCTAATAAATGTAGGCAGCAGATGACAGCTGCTATCGCAGAGCAAATTGGTGATTTTGGCACTCTGCTTTCAAAAGCCATTTAACATTAGTAGGTGGCCGTACTATTTCGGATGTATTCAAAGCACTGCAATGCTTGGAAACATCCATCTCATTTGCTTGACAGTTCAGGTAGAAAGAAAAGCATCTTGACAGAAGGTGAATGGGGGAAAAAAAACCAAAACCAACTCACATTCCTTTTTCTAAGGACTAGATTTAATAGTCATTTAAGGACATCTTAAATAGAAAATAGAAGGGATGAAAAGGCAATAGAATAGCTAAGTAAGATTCTGCATAAAAACAGGGCAAGTGCAAATTTGTTATCATGTGCCAGCAAAGTGGTTCCTCCAACTGCAGAGTGTCTAGCTGCGAGGACAAAATAGAAGCCCACAATAGATGAGAAACTTAGACCAGGAAATTAAGAGATTAATATGCCATAATTGGTATCTTAGGAGCTGCATGAATGAAATAACCTTTCAGTACTGCACAGCACAGATTTTCATAGTGTCTGAGAAAGCACCAGATTGTATCAGCCTTCAGCAGCAGAACTAGGCTTCTTCAAAGTTCCTGTCCACTAACCACAGATAACTACTGTCATTTGCTTGGCTGAATGAAATAGCCTACATGAGACTCATGCAGATGAATCACCCATACAAACCTGAATCACTACCTCACACTCTGGATTTAATTTAAACCACACAAGAGATGGTTTCCAGCCTCATTTGGGAGCCTTGCTGATACAACAAGCCATCAGAAGTGGCAGAAGAGAGAGCACCAAGAGAAGAAAGAGTCTGATTCAAGATGGGCTCCAAGTCGATATTCACGTTGACAGTTCTCAAGCAAGCCGGGTGCCTCCAAGGGAGCTTGCTTTCTCCCCAGGCAGAGTGTGGGCTGATGCCTTGCCACTCCACACACCTACTTCCTGCAATCCTGGCAGCTACCAATAGTGTAAAACCCAGTTTCTGACGTGGCTGACTCAGCAAGGGCTTGGCTCAAAACAAATACATACGCACAAGGAACTGCAGCCTGGGAAGCAGTGACAGGAGGCACATGAAGAGGAGGCATTGTGGATTTTTAGCATTCCGGGGCCAACTTGGCTGAACCGTCCCTGGACTTGCTTCTTCCAATGTCCCAGTAATCTGGTGAATCTGGTAGAGACAGTTCTACGAGTGCTTCAGCAGTTTCTCCTCTCCGCCTGCTGGACTCAGGGGCTGCTACGACACAATGTAAGTCTATTTTGCCTTCAATTTTCCCAACGTTTGTCTTTTACACCTGTGTTTTATTGCTTTTAAAATTTCCATTTGACTATTTTTTTTTTGTTGTTTCCTTCAGTGTGACTGAGTCACCCTCTCCCTTCCCAACCACCCACTGAGATTTTTATACTGTGCCCTTCACCATGAAGGTGCCGGTTACCATGGTACCAACATGCCCTTCTGTTCTAGATGCTAGATTAAATCTGTTCTCATGGTGACTGTGTGCCTTTGCTAGTCTTCATCAGCTTGTTTCTGCAGCACAGATTGAATACGCTGAGACATCGCCATTCCTTCTCCACTGAAGGAGACTCCTTAATATCTAAGACAGGCCAATTGCTCCTTAACTCAGGGACGTAATGTGAAGTTTGCATTTCCTGCAATACCAGCCTCTCCATTTTCCTTCCAGCTACGGGAACAGGGAAGGAAGAGGTTGTTCCTGTTGTGTGGCTTGCTGCTGATCCTCTGAGTTAAGTTCAACACCCAACTGTGAAGAGTCAGCAGTTTCCTTCTTCTCGTTGCCTTTCATCAGCATGGATACTTGGCGGAGGGGGTCCATTAAGTCCACAACGTTCTTCAGACGTTTCTCACTCAGGAGACACAAAAAGCTGGGCAACCAAGTCATCATCTTGAATCAGAACAGCCACACTCTGGACAGCGACGAACAGTGCCAGAAGAGGGAATGCTTGAGGGATCTGAAGGACAAGTCTGATTACCTGTCGTGTCAGAGTGAGCAAAACCTAGCCAAGGCACAAGCACCTCCCAAGCCTCCCCGGCTGTACCTGGACAGTTCTAGCTGCCCTAACATCATTGATCACACAGATTCTCGCTCTGACATCTCCTTTTCTGGTGCTACTCATCAATACCACAAAGCCACTCAAACTCAATTCCACAAGGACCAGGCTACAGACTGCGGGACCTCAGAGACAGGTTCTCAGAATGGCACCGCTCTTTCTGACCTGTCTGATCCCTTCCTGTCCTTCAAAGTGGATTTGGGGCTATCGCTTCTTGAGGATGTTCTGCAGACCCTCAGGAAACAGAATCCAAGAGATTACACCATTTGAAGGTATTTATCATTTAACATATCACACTTTACTGCTGCTGGCAGTGTCTCTGCCCTAGCGGGAGGAAGGATACTGCAGCATTCCTGTTGCGTGTAGCCTGTTTTGTTGTTCTCGCCTTACCCATCACAGACTGTCCTTGTCCTTGCCAAGGAGTCCGGAGTAGAGCTTGCAGGCTCCATGCTCAGCTGAGAGCACTATCTGCTGGAACGTTGTGGGCAAGTTTCCACTCTCCACACTGGGAATTTCCCACTCTCGACTCTGCATCTCCTCCTTGTCAAAGAATGGCATTATTTGGCAAAAGACTTTGTTATTTTGGGGATGTGGCTGTGACACTGCGGAGCACGGACAGAAAGGGATATGGCATACATCATTTGTGGATAAGTAGGCAGCTTGCAAGGAGACAGTAGCATTGCATCTCAAAGCCATAGTTATGGCAAGGGTCAAAAGACAGAAATTGGTGTTTCTTCTCCCACCATGTCTGGATGTGAAAAATCAAAGCTGTTCCTCTCTTTTTTTTTTTTTTTCTTCTGGCTATCTTTTCCCCTAACTCAAGTGTAGTTGGCACTCCCAGCCTGGAAACAGGTAAGCATCCATGTAGGCCTGTAATACAGCAACAGCAATTTATTTATCCTACTAGCAGGAGAAGAAATTTCTCTAGATACTGCTGCTTGAAGCATGCACTGATCTATCAGCTGTACAGATACGGAAGAATAAATGTAATCTGTGACTGGAAGTGTCGTGTTGCCTCATTTCATTGGTAGCAAGCCAGAAAGAGCCCAGGCACCAAGAGGACAGGTCCCTTATCTGTAGTGACCAAGACCTATCCTCTCTGGCACTTCAGGTTTTTATGAGGGTGGGAAAGCAGCATGGCTCTGCTTTTCTGGGCTGGGAGAAGGCTGGAGCTGCTGGTACTTTATCTGCCCCCAAGGAGAGCACACACAGCTCAGGTCAAGACCCAGCGTTGAAATGAACAGTTCTCCACCCCATGAGCTGGACAGTGGGAAGTGCTCTGTCAGGCTGAGAACATTTTAGGCAGTATCAGGGCAAACTATTAAAAGTACACTGCAGAAACTACCGGGTCACCAATTCCTACCTTTTTCATAGCCAGATTAGATACTAGGACTCTTCTCAAAAAATAAAACCTCCATGCACCCAGACAACCATAAGCTTTGGAAGTCAGCTACAGGAAAGCGCACAGAGACATTTCAGAGGAGGCACAGACAGCTCTTAACCCACTACATTCCCACCAGTCTGTGAAGTCAGATAATATAAAACAAACTTTATGAAACTGTGGAGGCAAGTGTCTTGCAACTTACTGCCTCCTCACAGCATGAGTCTTCAACACTCAGCCTTGCTTTCACCTGCAAACTGCTTCCAAAACCCCCCTGGTCTAGCTAGTGTGTGGCTGTCCTTTATTTGAAGACTTTGGTGCACAGCTCCTGGCTGACTTCCCCAGGCAGGGAGCAGACACAGCTCTGAAGCGGATGAGTAGTGAGCGCGTTACCATGAGAACGCTGCAGGTCTTCAGCTGTTTTCTAAAGCAGAGCAAGGAAGGAGCTGCATTTGCACAGAGTGGGAGCAAACATGGGGGGAATTCAGACAAAAATAGGAGCAACCCAGAGTGAGCAGCAAATAGGAAGTGAGGGCAGCTTAAATCAGAACAAGATTGGTGCAGCTTGAAAGCAAGAATGTGGACCCTGAAGGACGCGAAGCCAGACTGAGTGTGAAAGGATGAGGCAGGGAGTAGGTTGAGGCAGTGGCAAAAGATACTTGAAAGACCTCATTTTGTATAGTCTAGAGTTGAACAGCTGAGGAGAAAGAGGGTAAGTCAACTAGAAGCAGTACAGCCAAGAGAAGCTATTACCAAATTACAGATTTGTGGAAGCATCCTAGTGAAAGCAAGAGCAGGATTTGGGGAGGGTTTGGAGGAAGTAGGAAGAGCAGAAATCAGAGCAGTTTGGAGATCTTAGCCTGGGCAGCAAGACTGCAATGTAATCAAAGAAATTGCAGCTGCTTACACATAAAAGCAGTACAAAGGACAGACAAGCATCAGCAGTGCAGTTCTTGGGAAACGATGCAAGACTGGCCATATCACCTCATCATTCTGAGACCTAATATGGGATTGACGAGGCTGTGTTGGACAGAAGTGAGTCACCACCTCCACACAGCATGAACAGCATTTGCTGCTTTAGCCTGCTCTCCCTTGCTGCTCCACCAAGCTAATCCTTCACACCAGGCAGACGCTGCAGTTCCACACTGACAAGCTTTGGTCATGGAAATAAGCCAAGACACACTCAGTCAAAAGCCAGGGCTTTTGAACCCACAGAGCCAAGAATCCACTACCAAGCTCCAATTGCACCAGCAACCCCCTTAGGTGTGGATGAGCTAGTTCTCATTCTCTACTAGCGAGAGATACTCAAATAAACTGGACTGGATTCTACTTTTTTTTCCTCCAATTTGCATTCTAACACTCTGGCCACCTCTGTGAATCTGCTGTGTCTGCAGGACTCTCACTGGTTCTACACTGTGCATGGAGATCTGCCTGGCTCCTGGGCTATGATACTATAACTGCCTTTGCCTGAGATTTCTGGGAAGTTATGCTGCTCAGGCCAGGCTGTTCAGACAAAAAACATGCATGCCAAGTGAAAACATACAACCCTAAACAAAACTAGAATAACAACAAGGCATTCTAATGTATAAATACATCTACTATACAGTACTTAAGAAGTCAGGAGAATGAATGTACTAAACAATCTCACAAGCTGCTAAAATATTTAGGTAGTGAACACACACAAGACTGATCAAGACACAGACACACAGACTAAAGGCATTTGTACAGCATGAGGCAGGAGTCCTCTCAGTAATTAGATCTTTTTGATCTTTATACCACAGGGAAGAAAGAGAGGGGAATAAGTGTTACATGAAGTTTGAACTGGAACTCAAATAACCAGCAAGGGATCTCGGGTCCCTTCACAGCCAAGGAATTACTCATTAGATCAGAAGACACGCAGAGCACACGATAAATTCTGTGCCATAGAGCAAAGTGTCATGTAATATGCTTCAAAAGAAGTGGATACATCTCCCACTCCAGAGGGACAAAAGGAGCAAGGGGTAACAGAGAGTCAACAATTTGCTGCAGCATGTCCTCAGATTGGTTTCTATGTTTTAACCACTAGATGTTATTATCTTCCATGTTTTGTGATTGGAATACATTTCCTATTCAAGAGCAACAGCTTTAGAGGAATTATCTGGTGAAATAAACACGAGGCAGCTAAGAGTTTAACACCTTGCACTCAAAGTAACCACGCTGGTAAAGAGGACCAAAAGCAGACAACAAGGTCTCTACAACGATATTTAATTTGACATTGCTTTCTCATCCCTCCCGCAGACCCTGAGAGTATAAGTTTCCTTTCAGGAATGAAATTTCATCCTCTTGTGAATGCAGTGAGTAACCAAACCTCTCTAAAGAAACCTTCTAGGAGACCCATTGCAACCAGCTATCAGCCAGAAGATTCCCACAGTCAAAGTATATTAGAAAAAATTCCAGAAGAAGGGCATTAGAAGTTTTGGGCCGAGCAAGGAACATCCTTGGTTTTCACTTGGAAGACAGAGAGTGAGATTGTGCAAAGATCCAGTCATTCAAATAGCTTGTGTTCTCAGTGTGCTGCTACTCAGGCAAAAGGTCCTTTAAAAGAGCCACTGCTTCAGCACAAGAAGGCTCAGCAGAAAGGCAGGCTGTTCACCAAGAGCTTCTGTTCAGCTCTGCTGGGAATCACCGTATCTTACCATAAATGCAAAGCACACTGTTAAGTTTAGGTTGCTACAGAAACAGATTTATATAACAGCAGTCTATGTCTCCTTACCTGTGAAGTCCTAGGCTGACTAGTGCTGTCAGAAAGGACAGTGCTGGGATTGTTCCGGGGCTGGCCCTCCAGCCAGGAAATCTTTAGAGGATTATTTATCAGGCCAACTTCGTTCTTCACAGCCATCTCCTAACAATGAAAATATTCTTCCATCACCATCTGAACTGCAGACCCCACTTCCTCACAGGTCACTAACAATCATAAAAGTCTTTCCATCTCAGCCTGGCATCAAGGTCAAGTAGGGCACAAACAACAAAGATTTCACAGCTGCCCTACATGAGAAGCTCCCTTTAAGGTCCATATCTGCATTAAGCATCGACAGAGCACATCACTTGATAATCAGGTCACAAACAATTCTGGGGTGGGGGGTTTTTGTTGTTGTTATTTGGAAATCTGAGTGAAAGAACAGGTGACGAGGAATAGAGACTCTTGTACAGTACAAGTTTAAATTGATGGAACTACTAAAATTAAAGGTAACTGATGGTTTCTGTTTCTGCAGTCACTGAACTATTAGAACTCATTGTGAATGAAGACATTTTGATTTCTTTTAAACTGCAAATGCCGATATAACCTCTAAAACTCATTAAGCTGATCTCCACAATGGGCAATTCACCTTCAGTGAGAGCTGATTAAACAGCTCGGTGCCTGCTTTTTAAAGTACTGTCTCTTTCCTCAGCCTTTTACATGCACAGGCTGCTTGTTTATGTGCATGATCTGCTCTGGGTTTATGCCTCCAGCTTTGCCACTCCCTTCATGCATTTGTACCTTTAGACTCTAATTACCCTCCCCCACTGCCTTAATGACAAGGCAGTGTCTCCAGGCCTTCGGTTTGCTACCCCTGCCCTTCTGCAAGACCCCTTCTTGCCCATTCGCCACAACACACATCTGGGGTCTACCGTCAGACTTACAGCAGCCTTAACTGTAGCAAATTCCACGACTGCGCTCCCAGTCTTCCTACTCGAGATCAACAAATTGAGCACATCGCCATACTATTAAGACAAAGAAAGAAAAAGTTAATTACAGGCCCAGAAGAGACATCAAGTTAATTTATGGGAATGAAGGCAAAGAAAAAACATGTGTTTTCACAGACGTGAGGCTTGAGCCATCACCCTCTCTGTCTTGCATGATGCTTCCACTGATTCCAACCTGTCATAATTTCTGTCCCTTCAGGAAATAATTCTGGGGAGGCATAGAGCTACACACTTTGCTTCCAGCAAGTCCCAGTGCAAGAGGGCTGCTTAGCTCAGAGTCAGAGCTACAGGAAACGCATGAAGGGAAAACAAAGATCACATGCTGGCATTAATCAGATCAAAGGCTTGTCTGTTCCTGTCTCTGAACTTCCCACAGCTGCTCATGTATAATGCTTTAAGTGAAGGCAAAAGTGCACCATAACCACACAGCCAGACTAACTTTTATACAGGGGAACAGTTCACACCTAATGGATCATGCTGATGATCTCTGAAAATTGCATGAAAAAGCTGTATAACAGAGAAGAAAATGAGCCACTCCAGTTTATACGTAGCTTCCAGAATTTACTATCATTTCTTAAACCATTGAGAGCAGGGGAAGATCAAGTAGTAGAAAAGTGTCAGACAGGACCTTTTGCAGGATCTGCAACAGAATGTCTTTTGAGTATCCCCCTCTCGTCTCATCTTCTTTCCTGCATTTCCATTTTAGCTGGGAAATAAACACGACAAGTTAATTTTGTCCATTTGAACACATTGCTGTGCTCAATGCAGCTTCTGCCATGTGCACACTAACCAAGCTTACTATTTACAGTTATGCTCCCAGAATTGCCATGACAGTGATCTCAGCATCAGAATGTGCAAAGGGAACAAATTATTTGGGGAACAGGGAGAAACATTGCTTACTGGAATAAAAAAAGATCACATCGGAAAGCATTCTAATGGCTATCAGGGTAAAAAGCAGATGTTTCCCCATGCTTAAAGCAAAGAGCACTCAATTTCAGGCTCAAAACTCTAGACCAGGCAGTAGAGAAAGGGGTGAGGGAGGAAGGGTATTTTAAAGGCAATGACAGGAGCTGTTCACACGCATCGTGCACATTAGATAGAGGAACTTCACTTCCACTGTACAAACGGACATGCCAGTTCAGCAGAGCTGAAGTGTCCCTTCTGTTTTCCAAAGCTGCATAACATTCTGTCACTTTTCACCAAAACCCAGCTTTATAAGGATGTCTTACTTTTAGTTTAGGAGTTACTTTGCCTTCTGCTCCACTTCCTTCTTGCTTGCCTAAGGAGGAGAAAGAAAAAAAAAAAAAAAAGAATCAACACGGGTGAAAACTCCTCAGCTAAAGACCATTTAGCTCTTTTGCTTGCACAAAATTTGCCCTGAGATTGTATGTATGGCGATAGCAAACACTTCTGGATTTCTACTACTAGACCACTTCAGCCCCAAAAGTCTTGTGCAACACTATCATCAGTAACTGTAGCACTGGATGTGCTGGATGTCAGCATTTTTACCTTCTGTGATGCCCAGACTTGCCATGATCAAGGCTAGAAACAGCTAACTAAAAATATAAGCAGGAGACCTGTTAGATTCTGCAATATTTTTCCCTGCAAGAGGGTTGTGCTGGTGGGAACAAGTGTGGAAAAACTAAGGGTAGGCAAAAAACAACTGAGCAGCTCATGAGAATTAGAAGGAGACAACTTCAAATATGATAACTACCTATTGTATGGCAGCACAGAATGCAGATGTTCTCCAGTTCAGTACATTGCTCATTTCCAGAAAGATTTGTTGCTGGTCTTTGTACAAACCTGGGATGAAGGTTGTGTATGCCCAAGGAACATGAGAATCAAGTTCCAGGAAGTAAAGCTTCACCAACCATAGACTAAAGAAAACTTTATTCTCCACACAGAGTCTCTCTTGAGCGATAAATACTGAGAACTTTCAAGGGGATACAGAAGCCATAACCCCATGACAACTATTATTTTTTGCAAACTTGAATTATTCCCTATTTTGAGCCTGTAACACTGACTGCTTTAATTGTGAAAGATGAGCAGGACTTTAGGCTCCCTCCAGCATAACTGTGGGGCTCCACATCCCACCATGAAGATTCAGCGCTTTAGAATATTTATTGAAAAGGAGTAGCAACAATGCATTGAAGAGCAGCATGCCACACATAAGAAAGCAACCCCACAGAAATACTAGTCTTTTCACTTATCCATGAAAAAGGTGCTAAGTAGGATCCTTTATATGGCAACGTGACCAAGTGAGAAGGCTGCATCTGTATGTGAGCTCTCTCTACAGAAGAGTTGGAGTCCCACATGCATGTCCTTTGGCTGAAGGCTACAATCTCATCTGTTCTCACCTTGGATGTGCTGCTCTCTTTCAAGCCGGATCTGTTCTCGAATGAGTCTCTGCTGCTCCTCAAGCTGACGGGAGCCTTCTTCACGCAGGCGTATTATCTACAGCAGAGGTAAGACAGTATGGGTATCTGAGGGCACAGTTCCATGGTTAGTTCATGCCAGCTAGAGACTGTCAAGGACAGCTTTTGTCCTATACCCGTCTCCTGGGACAACCCTCCTGCTAGTTCCCCTGTGACAGCTCCAGCACTCATAAAATTGGACCCTTCATGTTCCTAGTGACACAGTCTCTTATCAGCCAGCATATAACCAATTAGCTGTTGTTACTGTCTGCTATGCAAAAGGAAGAGGGCAGACAAAAAATAAAATCCCAAGATTGACACATTTGCCAGACTGCCACAAGATCCCTTCTACATGTCTCTCTTTCTTAGGGCCCATTAACCCAAAAGGCTGAAGGACTGCTATACATAAATTTGCTGCATCTCATCATAATTTTCATTATGATTGTAAAGACTTTCAGCAATTCTTCCCAAAAGCAGCAGAGAAATCTAAGAATTTATCATTACTTCTTGTTCTAATGATCTCGTTATCCTGATCTCCTCCTCTTCACTCTCATGTGCCTGGGCTTCTCGTTCTCTGGCTTCAAGATCTGCAGAGAAAGAAACAAAATTAAAACAAGCCAAAGACAATTTTCAGTGCTGACACTGCTGACCAGAGGTGGATGGAAAGATCACAAACTTGGCTACGCCTACACCAATTTTAAAGTAGGGTCCTGACAGCTCTGCTATCTCTTCTCCGCCCAGGCACATCAATGTAGCAGTAGTCTTAACAGTCATCAAAACCCCTAATTCCTTCCCAGAGCAGGATCACTCCCAGCCATGACTGTCGGAGATTTCAGATGGCTATTATTTTGTACCGGCCATAAAGAAACCACAGCCATCACAAACGAACAGCAGATTAGTGGTGAATTCCAGCAGTAGAAGAAATGCAAACAGTCAGCTAAAGAAGACTTCAAACCAAGTGAAAATGGAGTTTTGATTTTATTACCAAGCTTTACTTTCTTTCGCTTCTCATCAAGTTTTTGTGTCCTTTCTGCAGCTTGCTTCTTCGCCTTTCTCACTTTGTCATACGCCGCCTGTCAGAGAACCAACACAATAGTGTGAAACTATATAAAGCCGAACAGAGAAAATGGAAAGCAGTGAATAAAGGTGAGATCAGATATCGAAACATGTAAGCAGAGGTGAAGCATTTTCTGCTTCTTGCTAGCATTCTTCCTAAAAGTGTTGGAAGTTAACACAAGTATCCCGAAACCATGAGAAGAGGCCCAAGGATCTCCAGATGGAACCTGAAAGGGTGAGGAAGTCCAGGAATAACCGCAAAGCATACTGGAGAGAAAGTCAGACCCATCTTCAGAGGTGGGAAGAATATTTTGGTTTCCTGAACACACCAGAAGTAGCTTTAGGGTCACTGGTAACAGATCAGATTTGGTTTAGAGCAAAGTCTTACAAATAAAAAGGTCTATTTTATATGAAAGATTTATTCACAAGACAGACATTTGACTCATATGAACATGAGAGATAAAAGAGCATCAGGACTCTTCAGCAGCCATAACACATCAACATTCACTTAGCACTATAGAGACTTAAGAACTGGGGTAAACTGGCAATTTCACTGGCAGCTGTTTAAACCAGTTGATAATCTGTTCATCAACCTACACAGAACCTTTCTGTAGTAGGTAAGGCATAGACCAGCACAAATGCTCAAATATTACTTGTAGAATAGTTGTACAGGAAAGCACTGCTCTTATTTTATAAACTAGAAAAGCTGGTATTTTTCCTTCCTGCATGGGAAGGGTTTGCTAAACACTTTTTGCTTTTTAAAATGTAGAAGCCAAAAAGTTCTTGGATGCCAAAAGCTTAATTGCCCCTTGGAGGGGAGATTACAAGTTTTGCCAGTGTTTGAAAAGAGGAGAGTTATTCCATGCTTTTAAATCTTACCATCTGAAATTTTAATATGCCTTCTCTCCTGAGTTTATCTGGATAGAGTTACTTGCCCATTTTTACTTTGTTTTCATTCTTTCCCTTCACATGTCTAGATTACTTTCAGGCCTTGAGCAGTAGGCACTGAACCATTTCCTCACAGCAAGAAGAGTCCAAGCTACATCTGGCAGCCTGCAAAGCTCTTGCAGCAAAAGGACAGAGATCGTGACTATGATTGAGGTTTTCTGTTTACAAGTCTCTTGTGCCCCACTGAAAGAAAGGCTTTGAGCCTCAGCAATCATGTAGAGATATTATTTATTTGTCAGATCTTGACTCTGAGAGAACTGCAAATGCACGGCTGTCATGGGAATTTAATGCATCCCTGAAATCAGTGGTGGTTATAATTTTTTTTTTTTTTTTTTATGGGATATGCCCCAGTCTAACACATTATTAAAGACAGTATCTCACCCTTGAAGCAAACGGAGAGAGCTACTCCCAGCATATCAAATCAGAAAAAGAACATTTGTCCAACTTCTTATCTGGCACCTACTAATTGATCTCATGGAGAACTACAGGGAATAAGAGATGAGACTTGCATTCATGAAGTCACAATTGGAGAAGAGAGCAGGACACACAGGAAGAGAGTTTCCAGTACTCCTCCAGCATGCTGGCAGAGAGTAACACCACACAACCCCAGCATCGCCAAGAGATGGGCATCCTTACCCTTGCTGCTGCATCTGTTAGCACGGCTAAGGCCTGAGACAGTTGGTGGAAGACTTCCGCTGGGAATTAGAAGAAAAAAGGGTAAGATGCAGAAAACCATGCTAGTGGCCTGGAGATGAACCAGAAAAGACAATTCCTTATGGAAGAGACCTGCAGAACATCAGAAAGAAGAATAATCTTTCCAAAGCATTTGTAAGCCAACCTATAGCCAGGATTACCTCAACACAAAAGACAACATTCATTACATAAACATCAGTGTAAATCAAGAACCAAAAACTGGGACCGTTTCATTTTAACAGAAATCTTGAAAACATGAATTCAACAGAATCCATCTACAGAAATGTATTACTCAACCTGCAGTCAGCCTGAAATACTGTCACAAACAAATTCTCCCTTTCATATCAATAGCTTTTCAGCCCGAGACTCAAATTTTGCATTTTACATCAATGTTGCTGATCCTCTTCCTGGAAGGTTACACATATAAGCCAGAGGCCTCCGCACACACTTCAAATCACTTCTCAGCCTTCTGCAGATATCAAAGCCCCCAGCTTTCCCCTCATTGCTGATAAAATATTTTCTTTTTTTCTGCTGGAAAAATGTTCTCTGTACTACAGTTATAAATTTCCAGTCTATAGGACTGTAGCCCATCAATACGAAAACGCAAGATACAGAACAATGTTTACTTTGAGGTGTCCTGATGAACAGCATCCTTCTAGTTACCACTGCTGTTCACTGCCACCTGTAGCTATAAAACTTAAAAACAGAGTAGCTGCAGAGGCCAGACCTTGCTAACAGTCTAGGTACACTCAGTTCCACAGAGCCAGGGCCTTGTCTCTAATGGACAAAAATGGGCATTGCCCATAGATAATATGATTTATAAGCTTGCTATTGAAGTTTTGACCATGAGAGGTGTGAATTAAAATAGTGACCAGTCAGTAACCACTGGAGACAGCATGGCCAAAGGTCCAGGATTCCAGTACCATGTGGGAAGATTTTGCGAGTTGCAAATATAACTTCAGCACTGACTTAACACTGATGTTTCTAAAACCAATAAGCGTGCATTCAACCTTAAAAACCAGAGCTCTCTAATAGTGATGAAAATAACTCTTAGACTTGCATATGTATACTTCATATGACATATACTCAGGCATTCCCTTAATTACATGCAAAGACGGATCTGAAGTTAAGCAGAGCCACTTCCAGGAGTCTGCACATGTGAAAAGAAACACAAAGAGTTGTTTGAGCCTGCACAGCCCCATCTCACCTGCTCTGGGATCATCTGGGTTCTTGTCTGGGTGACAAGTCAGGGCCTTCTGCCGGTATGCTTTCTTAACCTGCAAGAGACAGAATTGAGAGTTACTGGTTAGGGCTGCTTAGTCCGTGTTGACAAAAGCAACTTGGAAAAAACCAAACCAAAACAAAACCCAAAACACTGCAGAAACAAAAAATTATTATTCAGGGGGTTTCTTTTGTTGTTGGTTTTGCTTAACCTACAACACAACCCCCTATCATAAGTAGAAGGCTGTGGTTGAACCAGCATTCATTTGCATGACTAGACATCCCCCAGGCCTGACAGAGAATAAAGACCCTTTTTGGACTGCTGACAGCTCCACTACCCCCTCACATTGAAAGGTAAAGCAGCCTACTGTAATTGCAAGAGACCTCTGAAAAGCTCAGTTTTCAACCTCAGTGCAGTGACTTGTCCTTTTTAGTCACACCATACTGCACGGATAGGCATTTGAGCCTAGGACACTTAGGAGGCAGGCAGACATATTTTCAAAGCCAGGGTTTTACTTCTAGGTGCATTGTATTGCAGCAGTCAAACCTCATGATCACCAAGTCTGGTTCACCGAGGCAGTTTTCTAGCCAGAGGGATACTGTGTTCTTTGCAGCCATAGCTTTGGGACAGAGAAAGTACCATTTACCGTGCAACAATTGAGTTTGGTAAGGTGAAGAATTTTTGACCAAAGACTGTTTAATCTCTTCTACACTTCAAAGAAAGACTGACAACTTCCTAAGCTAAGTTACTTTTAACGATCCGAGTTCCCTTTGTCAGGGAAACATCTGCACACAAGAAAGGAAAGGAAGAAGAGCTGCCCAAGCAGCAGTCCTCTGCTAAAACGAGCGGAACAAGCGGTGGCCCAACACCACCTGGTGGAGAGAGCTCTTAGAAGGGAAATGTGCAGCCAAGGCCTTCCAGGCTAACCCTATCTCCTGCACAGGCCTCCAGTTCAAGGAGAGGTACGTCTCCTCCCTGAGCATGTCACAACTATTGCAATAACCGGCAAGTTCAGATAAGGCTTCTCTAAACAGTGAGGTTAAATTAATTGAACAGTCTTCCTCCTCTTTGTTCATCTTTTGGCCATGCTGCTCTGCATACAGAGGGTCTTTGAGTTGTTTCACATATTTTACATCAAGAATTAGCACTCTAATTTATACTTATCACTTTCCAGGTTGCACCATAACATCCAATTTGTAGCTTTCTCATAGGTGACCAGCTCAGCAGTGAAGCTGAGGTCACCTGAAGTCTTTCACCTCATTCAATCCTGTGCATTATGTTTGGCTTCTTCCCTCGTTTTGTGCTTCACACATGCTGAATTTCCAGGCAGCCTCAGATACAATGACTGGTTATGCCCAGACTGTAGCTTCCAAGTTTTACCCTACTGTACTGCTACTGCTTTTTACTGCTCAAGATAAAAAAACAACACTCCCTCCACGCAAAAAAAAAAAAAAAAAGAGAGAGAAAGCCTAAGGAGGAAAAATCAAGTTTTCCTTTCAAGTTTAAGTTTGTTCAGTTATTAATAGTTTTACTCAGAGCCTTGAAAGGTCACTTTCCCAGCCGAGTTGCTCCACTCTTGTGTTTAGTGTCGACTTACCAATTAAACTAAAGAAAAAACGCAAACATGTAATTCCAAACCCGCAAAATTAAAAAGATGATTTATGGGAACCTGCAGTACCGAGACCACCCTCTAACAACTGGGTTTTCAGTAAACACAGGAGCTGCCCTTCTGAAGGCACATAAACAAACAAAGCGAGAGACATGTTGTCCGAGACAAATTTTGCAGCTGTCTCCACCTGATTTCATCCTCCTCCAACGGCAGGTCTCGCCCGACAGGGTTAAAATGAGAAAACGGACGGGTAAGTTGAAGGCAGCAAACCCAACATAAAAAGCAGACTTTCCCGCTTATGAACACCTCCAGCCGACCAGGCAGCAGCGCCCACGGCAGCGATATCACATTAAAACGGCACCCGGAGCAATCGCTCAGCTAAACCTCCGGAGAACAGCAAACACAGAGCCACGGCC
>NW_009616435.1:0-254 GCF_000690535.1 Cariama cristata
CTGGCTCAAACACCTCTGCGCCCATCTTTGCGAGCGCCTGCGCGGTTACATCCCACCCGCAGCAGCCGACGGTTTCGACCCGTACGCCTTTTGCAGTTGCGGTCCCTGTCGGTGACGGTCCCTTAGGCACCTTCCCATCCCCGCGGGTCCCCGCCGCTCACGCACCGCCGCCCAAAAGTCACCTCCCCGGGGACAATTAGGAAGCGGCAGCAGCACCGTGAAATGAATCCAATTCAAAGGCGATGGTGCTGGGT
>NW_009616436.1:0-206 GCF_000690535.1 Cariama cristata
GCTGGGATCGGCATCACTCTCGGCTCTGTTTGCCGGCCGTCGGCCGCGGCCCCGGCTGGGGCTCGTGATGGGCTGCCCGGAGAGGAGAGGGCAGCGGTCAGCGCAGCACGTGGCTGCCCGCTTTGTGCATCCTCAGCCCTTTAATTATGTCCCTTTTTCCACTTGCGCTGTGAAACGAGCTGGGGAGTGTCTGCCTGCAGCCGCCG
>NW_009616437.1:0-2232 GCF_000690535.1 Cariama cristata
CTTTTTTTTTAAATTATTTTTATAAAAAGAGGGAGTCTGCAATGAGGAAATGGTACTTCGACAATCAGCCCATCTTTACTGCTTTAGTGCACTCTCTTAAATATTAATTTCATCCTCCAGGTTAATAATTTATTGGTGGCAGCGCGAACTTGAAGAGGGAACGCTAGAGAAGTCTTTTATTCTTTTTTTTCTGTTCTACCTTCGATGAAACTGGAGGTTTGTAACAGCCTCCCCCGGTCCCTCTCTCCCCCGGGCAGAGTCACAGCCCGAGCGTTCCCCGTTGGGCTCTGGCTCAGGAGGAGCCATGAGTACCCGATAACCACCGACCTCTCCCCAAAACACCAGAGAGCAGTTGGGGGTCACTGAGAGTCCATTGAGCAGAAACCTGAAATCCCCTCACTCTATACCAACTTTTTCAGACAAAGAAAGTAGTGGATTCCTGGGATGGAGGGAGGGTGTTGCATGGAAAAGCAAGACATTGAACAAAGTGTCTCCCTGCCCCTACCAGAAGGCACAGCTAGGTTAAAATTGGTTCTGTGTTGTAAAGAATTTAAATTACTCTATTTTCCATCTCTTGTATGGAAGCCCAAGGACTGTCAAAGTCAGGTTCTCTGGGTAATCTGAAGTAGCGCTGACAGCTGAGGGCAAAGGCAGCGTTCAATCGTTCTTGTACAGACTGGCCGAGGTGTTCTGGTGGGCTACGGCAAGGCAGGGTCTTTGGGTCATTGCTGTGAAGGCACCACAACATCATCTTATCAGATACCCCTCCAGGTGAGTATCAGTCATACCTGGGCATGATAATAAAGGCTTCCTATGTAAACACGAACTGTTCACCTGCTCCTCACTCAGCCCCCAGGAGATTTTGAGAAAAACAGGAGCAGCTTGTTCCTGCCACCTTTCTTTCCTTGGGTACTCCTCAGATCCTTACAGCGACTCGGGCTGCAGGCCAGAAGGCGATGCCTGTGCCCTGCCATGGGCGCAGGGAAAGGTCAATGTTTCCACAACACGTGGGGTCTACAGCCCGTGGGCAGGCTGCTGTGCTGTTCATGGGATGGAGGTCTGGGCAGGCAATCCTGGAGGATCTCAGCCCTCTCCTGCCACTGGATGTGGATAAGTTGATCCCCACTGATTGAAAGTGTCACATCAGATGTGAAAAGTAAGGTGTGTGCAGGGGATGACATGAAAACAAAACGAATTGGTGCAGATTCCTGGGCACTGCAGTCTCTCCTGTTTACCCTTGAGTCATGAATCGGTGCCCAGTGTCCCTCTGTAACAAAAGGGGACACACACACATGCAACAAGGAGTTTTCAGAACGGACTTGAGTGTGAACCTAAATGAAGAGTGAAATGGAGCAAGAAGCAGGACTTGAGTGTGTGATGTGGTTCACTTGGTCAGAGATGGCACCTCCCCATCTCAAA
This sequence comes from Cariama cristata, assembly GCF_000690535.1. Taxonomy (NCBI): domain Eukaryota; kingdom Metazoa; phylum Chordata; class Aves; order Cariamiformes; family Cariamidae; genus Cariama; species Cariama cristata. Next base: position 1,420 of record NW_009616437.1, read on the forward strand.
TCCCTGAGGCAGAAATCCTCCTGCAGACTAAGCTTGCATAGGACATCCCTTTTTTTTTCCACCCTGCGAACCAGAACTGGAGGGGGAAGGATGGCTAGTGTGAATGGATGTGCCAGCTGAGAATACAGAAACCACCAGCAATTTCCTAGAGGTTTTTGTAGGATGGCTTTTGCATGGAGGTGCCTTTGTGTCACCTGAAATGGAGCAAGACAAGGGACATAAGGGACATCAAGGCATCTAAAGGATCTGGGCATCTGCAGGGTTTGGCAGCAGCTGGGATGCGAAAGAGTCTGTGGAGGCAGCGAGGGATTGCCCATAGGTACCGAAGAGGCAGGTGGGTGTCTCAATGCCTTTGCAGCTCTACGCCTTCACTTCCCAGGTAAGGACTCCATCAATAGTTCCATCACAGAAGCAGCTCGTATCCACTTATGACAAGTCTGTGTGCCCAGCATGGTTTGCTTTTTGTGATTGTCCTGGCTGTCCCTTCCCTGTCAGTTCACAAGCACTTGGTTTGCATCTCCTTTCCTTCCAAAGCACCCAGGCTGGGTGGCTGGAGCTGATGTCACACATGCATATAGCTGGCCATGGGTAGGTGAAAGTCCCTCTCTCCTCCACGTATGTTAGACCTTTGGGTGCGTAAGATGGGCAGAAAATCCAGGCAAAGAAAATTTAATAGTAGTTTGGAGAAAAAGGATTTCCCACTGCAAAAAATAGACTTTTTTCACAAGGAATTCAGGGTTGCCTCTCCCAGAGATGAATGCATAAACTGTGAACATTCTTTCACTTGCCTATTGCCACATCAAGAGGCAGACG
>NW_009616437.1:2263-17024 GCF_000690535.1 Cariama cristata
TGAATTCCCAGTCTAGTTCAAGTTAAATTAAAATACATTCCAGTAAGGTGTCTCTGTGTGTATTTTTTATTTTTAAGTTGCAGTGTTCCCACTGTTACTGGAAAGACACTTCCCTTGTAAATAAACAGATTCCCAGCCTTGCTCTGTTGCTTTCTACGGACACAGCTGCCAGGGGCTGCATTTCTGTCAGAAACACTCCTCTTACTACACTCTGTGGTGTTTCCTAAGAAATCTATTACTCACAGCATGTTGATCTTAGGAGGATTCTTCACATTTTCTGGTAAACATAGGACATCATTCTTGTATGAGCCCGAAATTAATGTTTGTAAATTGTCTGGGAGACGAACCAAGCTGTCATTTTTAGTTGCTGTCACAATAACGATCCATGATGTTAAAACACTGTCGATCTCTCATCATGTACCAAGGGAAACTATGCAATGGTATTGATGTAACGTTGTTTGCCGAGTAGACCACCACTCACCTTGATAGTTCCTGAAGGGATGCTTGAAAAACGTCTTTTAACATTGGGTTTTAATGATGTGGGGTGTGCCAGGAGGATTTATACCTAGGGCTGAACCAACAGAGTGATCAGTTGTCCTCAGTGCCACATCTAGAACAAGACAGCAGGCTGCATCGGTTCATCTGAAAGCCATATATTTACTAAGGATATTAAGGTTCAGTGAGGTCATGATCAGCCACCATCAGTCATGCTGAAGGGAAGAAATGGGATGCTGAAGGGCCAGAATTGAGGAACAGAGAGCTGTCGGTTGCTGCTGACAGGCTTTCTGCGTGCGAAGTCTACCTTATGGTGAGAGGGATGGGCAGGTTGGGAAGCGAGGAGAAGCAGGACTCGCTTCGTACCTGGAGGTTCAGCTGAGACTCAAGCACTTGGCACATCTGGGCTTAACAATGCCTCTGAAGTTGACCCTATCATATCGGCCTCATCTGAGATACTCAAGATCTGTTCCTACTGCGGGAATGCCATCAGGAGTGGCATTACTCCTTATTTTAAAAAGATTTTCTCCTTTCATGCTGCTCACCTCATGCGTTTATATATGAATGTCTCAAGCTTGCTCCTGCTGGGCTAAGTAAGCTCTTTAAGTCCTCCCTCAGAAGAAGCGTTCTCTATTCCCAGATCACCCTCCTTGTCTTTCTTTGCCTTCCCTATTTTGAGTTGATCTTTCTGGCCCAGGAGAGACAAAACCTGTAGAAAAGTTTTTTCATTGAAGTCCTACAAATGCCTTGTTCAATAGCATTAATACGTTACTGTCATGACTTATGTCCTCAGCTGCAGCCTAGAGGGGCAGTTGATATTTTCACATCTCCACCACAATCCCAATGCACAGAAAATCTACCAGTATGGGTACTACAACTGCTTACATACTCATTGTCTTAATGCATAGACTTTATGCAGATCTGAGTCTTTTCAGAAATTCAGTTTAATCCTGAATGCAGCTTGGTATGATTCAATAGTAGAGGATAGGTGAATTTGGATAATTTTCCACCTTGAGAAGAAAATAAATAGAATTGTGATGCCTGGCAAGAATTCTGATACAAATTCTAGAGTCCTCTGAAAAGCTGTCTGTTGATAACTCTGTGGGTACCATTTCTTCCCTTCACAGAAGTACCTGGCTGGGCCACCAAATTATTCAAAAAGCAAATTTTAACATCCACAATCAAAGCATTGGTGCATCACCCTGGAAAAGGTGGTGAGGTAAATACCATGTCAGGACGCACCCGTCCACTCTGAGGTCTTTAGGGACAAACGTTGGGATACTGTGTACAGACTGACTGAAGATTACTCATGGCTTCAGCACCTGCCACTACTGAAAGCTGAGGAAAGATGTGAAAGAGCATCTTAAACTGATTTAGGTTCTGTTAAGCAAAGCCTGCTTGCAAGTGTTGGCTACCTAGTGGAAAATTTCTTACGCAAGTTGTTAGGAGCTGAAACCACACTGAGGGACCATAATCTGATGTCCAAAAGACTCTGTGGGACTAGAAGCATCACGCTACTGAACTTCTGAGTATGTAAGGAAGGATCTTTCATAAACTGGAGAACCAGAGATGATGCAGTGAGACTGGTGGACGATAGAAACTGGTCATTTCTGATCTCTGCAAGGGTCGGTCCCAGGAGCTGATTTCTGGGGCGTATGCATACTTTGTTTTCTCACGTCCACCCATTTTTAACCCATTGTTTTCAGTCTTGCAAAGTCTGAAATAAAATTGCCTCATGAGACATCACTAAAACAGTCCCTTAGATGCTGCATTTGAAAGGCAGCCCTTATATGCACTTTGGGGAAAATCATCAGTTCGGTGGACATCTGGTGCTGAAGATGCAGAAGTCCTGCTTCTCCTTCTGTCTTCTCGGAGGAGGAGAGGAGGAGTATGAGAGCGCTGGAGGAAGGAAGAGAGGTGAGCAGAAGACCAGGAAGGCTTCAGTGAACTTCTGAAACTCCCATCTTACTGCAGGAAACTCACTGTTCATGGGCACAATGAAAACATCTAAAATGTTGGTATGTCACCTGTCTGCTTTGTTCTCCACGTTGTGGAATTACGTATGAAGCTGCAGCCATGTGTCTGGGTAGGCAGTGTACGGCAAGAGGAAAAGGTGGTGAGTACTCCTGGGTCCTGTCCCCTGCAGCAAGCAAATCCTTTCAGGTGTTAACTCTATACTGAATGGAGGACTGACCTGGATTTGTCCCACAGTCACTTTCTAAATATACAGTGTTGACAAGATTTTATTTTCAGTGTCTTATCTATGAGTAATTCATTTTCTGTGTCTTGGAAAAAGCATATTATTAATAGGCAACAGTAGTGTGGGAGTGAATCATAGGGCACCAGACTAGAGCCAAGTTTGGTCTATCAGCAGTCTGGTCTCCGCTCTTAGTTTCTGCTCTACCCCAACATAGCCATGTAGGCAGGGGTATCACCGACAGAGCGATGCTGGCAGCTAGCGAAGGGACACTGAAAGGTGTCAGCTGTAGAAGTGGTGAGCGTAGACTCCAGCAGGAGCCAGAGCTTGCGATACCCACTTGCTTTCCATTCTTGTTGCTGTCTGTAGCCTGGGTGCGCTCCGTGTCACCGCATTTTGCTGGGCTCAGCAGCAGATGAGGTCAGGCCACGGGCTGGAGGACTAGGCTGCAAAGGCTGGCGGAGCTAGGTTGTTTGAGAGAGGGGCAAGTCCAGCCCTAACACATCAAGCAGACTTGGAGTCTCTCTTTTGCAGACTTTGGAAGTTAGTGGTTTCTTAGCATAATCCTGAAGACTCAGGTGGCTAAGGGTGGCTGAATCTGATCTTGAGAATGAGCGTAGAGATACAGCAAGCTAACACGATGGGCATGTTCTGGCAGTTTATTTTGTCAGAGACCAAAATTATAGCTGGTGTGAATCCATAAAACTCTGTATTGTCCAGATAGGAGGGACTTTCAAAATAATATGAGGATACTTAGTTCTCCTAATGCATTTTTAATCATTAGATGTTAAAGTCTTGGCAAATGGAAGGCTGTTTGCCTGACAAACTACCAGGTCTGCAACATCAGCAGGACCAAAGATATTGAATGAACTGGTCTATCAGAAGACAGTTATGGAGTTATGAATAACATGCTATATACCACTTGGCAGACTGAGAAGCAGAGTACAAAACCATGGGGGAGTGTCAGCTCTTGAGGAAAAGACACCAATGAGCAGGAGCCAGTAGAGTTCTCCATGTGTGAGAGAAGATACATTCAGTCTCGGGAGCGAGAAGCAGAGCCAGTTGGGAACCCAAGCAAAAGTTTAGGGCTCAGTGGGGAATAACTCCATTAAGAGCTATGCATAAGAAATTTTAGATCCAGAAAACTTTGGAAGGCCCCCAGCAAAGCAAGGGGGAGTCATCACATTCCAGATTCAAGATGAGAGCCCCAATCATGGTGTAGTCTTCAGCTTGAAGGGGAAGCAGCTGAAGCAAGGAGGAATTTTAAATTTCCTGTTAACCGAATGGTTAACCGAATGCTAAACTCCAGGAGTCCTGAGAATTTTTCAGAATCTCCGATTTCTTTGGTTTGGGGTTTGTTTGTTTTTTTAAGGTCCTGGAAGCATAACTTCAGTTCATCCTAAGGCTCCAAAACCAAAAGACTAAATGAAAAGCTCATTATATTCTTCAAGTAAATGTCATGACTACAGAGCTGGACAGAGTCGGGATCATATGCCTCATGATATTTTTTGTTATTTAGAGCTGGCAGTCCTGACATTGAGACAGGAGTTGCAGGTGAATGAAAATTATCAAAGCTTTTCGAATGCAGGCTAAAAAAAGATGGGATGCGTTTGAGTCATCACGGAGCTAAACTTTCAGGGCAGAAAAAAGAAGATCTTAAGCCATCTGGGAATTTCAAATTTGGGGTCAGAACTGCATGAACCGTGGTGTGTTGTTGGGAATTTCTAACTCGGCAAACTGGCTGGAGCCTGGTGGGAGTGTGGGGGCCAGGAGCAGAGAGGGGGTGAGGAGAGCATGAGTCATCCGGGACTGCGGACCGGAGAGGGCAGCTGCCAAGTGAGTGGGTGCCCTTGGGGAGGTTTGCATTTTGCAGGTCTCCCACAGCTGAAGTCAGCGGTGCTTGGTACAAGCAAGAGCACTTTCCTGTGCCTGAATGTTAATATTTCCCAGGCACACAATGGGAACTGGACAGAGAAGCTCCCCACCTTGCCAGCTATTGGGGCTTATCCTGCAAAGATTTATATGGAAGATGCTGTTTACTGAGGCCACTGGGATTAATAAAGCTGCTCCCTTGCCCATAGGAGGTGAGGTCTCCCAGCAGACCACATTCATTCCTGGTGGACTCCACTGGCTTCATGGCTGTTTAAATCAAAGATAAATGTTCCCCCTCTCTTCTATGCTCAAAGATGCTTGTGATCATCCAGAACAACTGCATTCATTAAAGATGGCATAAGAAGCCTCAGCTTTGAATATTTTCCCCTTGTTTTCTATTTTAATACTTGATTATCTTTGCCTGGCCATCAGCGTGATAACAGTATACCAGTTTATTCACTAAATATCTTTTCATCTTCCTGAAGAGCGCTCATTATTTATGATTAGCAAGAAAACCTTTGCCTCCAGTGGCAGAAGGAGAATGTCTCTTTGTTTAATTACCATGTATAGTTAGCTGCATGGTGATTGGGATAAAATAATTCACTTTCTATTCCCAGAAGAGTCTTCCTAAGTGCCTTGGGAGGCGAGGGGGAGGCTGGCAGATGAGTGTAATCTCAAGAAGCACACTGTAGTGGAATCCAGCACTAGGAGCCAGATGGCAAGTTTGCACCGAATAGCACATTTTTTTTAATAGCTGTGAAAGTTCTCTGTCTGCACATGGCTTTGCTGAATAACAGCAGAGAGCGCTTTTAATTTATCTGGTGTTACACTTAGGTTATTTCTTTAGAAGGTTTCCCTTGTTTTTCACATTAGATCAGGGCCCAGTTTCAGTACCAAAGCCAATGTTTAAATGTCTGCGAGAGTTCAGAAAGCAAAGAGGGCAAAGGTGTGGGAAGAGAAATACTAAAAAAAAATGAAAAGAAAAAAATGAATTTAGGAGAGTGCTGAAAGCCAGCAGCACCCTGGCCTTGCTGTGTACAACCCTCTGAAAAGTGGCTCTGTTGCGTAGCTCTCATGCAACGTCCACTGAGCGTGTTGGGATCTGCACACACATTTCCAAGGATGGGGATGAGAACTTGAAGTAGTTAATAATTTTCTGCCTTGCTTTAAAATATAGTTGCAGTCATAAATGCTGTGTAAAGAATGCTGCCATAGCAGTATATACACACGGGCTTTATGTTAGCTTGGTTCTGAGAGCTTCGTTATAGTATTAGCTTCCACTTGACATCTAAAATGTATTTTCCATCCATGGCATGATGATTGGACCCCAGATTTCGAGTTTTCTGACTTCATTCAGGCATACGAAGTCTCAAAAACCCCATGAATGAACATGGTCTGTGTAAGTCCAGTTCGTCCCCAGATGTCCCTTTGAGCGTGTAGAATCACCTGAGGGAATAAATGGAAGACGAGACAAACTGTGCCTCTGTCTTCAGGCGCCCACCTAACTAGTAATACTCTTCTGGGCAGAGGTGATGGCAGAATTTGCAAAGACCAAGGAGAAAACACACAATTTGAGAAGCATAGGGTGGTCCTGTGGGCTTTCACAACGTGCTATAAAGCAATGAAAAAGGACTAGACTGAGACCTTCTAAGAATCGACAGATACATTAAATCTCCCCTGGAGTGGACATACGTGCCACGTGCCCCTGGAAACTTGGCCTCCTCTGATGGTTGTGTATTGCTCTGAGCGCTTCTGGTGTACACGGCGAGTTCCTCTGCCTGAAGTCAAACAGCCCACGCAGCTCGGGTGCTTTTGGCCACAAAATCCTGGGCCAGTTCTCTCAGTGGAGCAGAGCCCTGGGTTCTGTCTTCCTCATGTAACCGGGTTGCACACGGGAAATGAAGAAATGGGTCCGTCTTTGATAGCTGATGGTGTTGGAGAGCTGGTGACAGAGGTATGACTCGAAATCGCATCGCTTACCGTGTGCCGAGCACATTTGTCAGCATGAACCACTAAGACTGGGAGAATTCAGAAACTTCTGAAATACAGTTTTGGAGTTACAGCAGCTAAACCAAAATCCATGTGTCCCCTATTGTCTAACTCTGTGGCTTTTTATTCTGTCATTGGATACTGACTGCCCTGCTCTTACAGCAAAGGACACAAAAGACAAATGTCATTCTTTCATACTGTCTACATATTTAAAACTTTCCCACTTTATAGGCGTAAAGGCCATTAAAAACCTGCAAGCAAAACTTCATTGGTATGGTTTGCATTATCCCTAGCACGATGGGCCCCAAATCAAACCTGTGATAAGCACCCAGAAATAGGAGAGAGTATCTTCAGCCGTAGCATTGCTGCTAAGATGGCACTATAACGTCTGTCTCATCTTAGACAGGGCTGCCCGCATCTATTTAAACAGTGGAATTCATCCTTTGCAAAAGGCTGCCTTCAAAATAGGACTACTTGTGTCTTTTCGGAGCCACAGACCTTGCTTTGGCCTTCTGCGTGGGGTCAATCCTACAAAGTCATCGCTAGAACAGGCTGAAATGATTTTGTATTGTTTTTGCAGAATAGTGCCTGGGGAGAATGAGGAGTAAAATATTTGTTTCTTCCAACATTTCAGGGTATTTTTCAATGACACACATCACTTCTGTTTCCTCTTTTCACTTTTTTCAATATCTGTATTTTGTGCACATTTTTGCTTCTCATCTTTTGCACATTTCCCATGGGAATGTGGAGGAAAGAGTTAAACAAAAGGCAGAATTCACTTTCTGTGATGTTTCCAGCAGTCCTTTTCCTTATCTTAGTCAACATTTTCTTTTCCAGGACGATGTTTAATTCTTCTAAGATGGGAGTAATTTCCCTTAAAAAACCCACAAACTTTAGCAACAACAGAAGAGAGAATTGGATCAGCTCAGTGTAGCTACACATCGTGATGGCCAGACTGACGATGATGTAAAATCATCTTTTTCCTCTTCTAACTGTTTGAAGGCTACATATTCAAGCCATACTTCATTGACAATCGATAAACAAGTTTTTTAGCGCTGTCAGCACTACGGAGCCGATGCAGGGCTGAGAGAGGAGTCGATAGCTGTACTGACGCAGCCACTCTTCAGGCAACACTCAATTCGTTTCTGAGCCCAGGATCGTTCTGACTGTTACACTGAGAGATGAACGAAGGAACCCCACTAACCTGCTTTCACAGATTTTCATCACGTTTTCAGGTTCCTTGTCAGCCGTTCCCACTTCAGGTGTACAAATAAACCCAAGCTGAGCTCAGTAACTTCTCTTGTCTGACACACAACCTTCCTGAAAGATGTCCAGTCTTGATCTGATGACATTAAGCTTTGGAGCATTCACCATTTCCCAGGGTAAAGCGTGCCAGTGACTAATCACCCATGCTCTTGATAATTTGTTTCACTAACTCAGGATGATTTTAAAGCACATTTTTTTCTGGTTCCCCAGCCTAGCACAAACTCAAGCCAAATCGTATGAAATAGCCCAGCTCTACCTGAAGTAGTGCGTTTCTGAGGATCCTGACTTGAAAGGATCTTCTCTTGCACATCTGAAATTTTGCATTTGAGGCAGAATTTATCATTTATAAATTGTCAGCTGCGTAGCTAGCTGATTACACCTACAGCTCAGGTCTAATTCCTTCTATTCTTGCTCAGAGGCACAAAAAATTGCATCAAGATAAGTACCCTAGGAAATGTTTAAATGATCCTAATGCATATGGTCTGAACTGCCCCACTTGCAGACAGCGATAATCTAGCTGTCATGGACTAATGAACTGTAACCTGGAATTCTGCTTGATCCCGTCACCCTTGGCCAAAATAATCCAAGGAGGGACGTGACGCATGTTGAAATCTTGTTTTGAGAACTGGACATTCGGATATCTTCCAGGACTGCTCTCAAGGTTGTATCGTACTCGCAATAAAATTGTTTGGGAGGATTTAGAAAAACTTCATGATGGAGGACTATTGCCTGGGCTCCGCTGTGGACAAAAAACCATCCCAACTGCAGAGGCATTTCATACCCCTTGCGAAGAATCCACTTAGACCGGGGCTTCACCGCTACAATATGAGACAGCCTGTTGTTTTACAGCTTACAGTCGTTCTACAGGGCTACTTTTGGCTTAAAATTAAGTTTACGCTTTTGTTTCATTTGCTTTTCCATTGTCTGTGCGATTGAATGTGGTAGATTTTAGTGTTTGTTTGCCTGAAAGCGTTGTTTGTTTTTTTAAAGAAGCGTTTTCCATTTATTTTAGTATTTCTTCCCCCAGGAAGCAACATTTGGAACCATCCAGGAAATAATATTTTAACAAGCATTAAGTTGCCATCTTTGAGAGCACAAAGAGAAGCTGATGCAGGAGGGAGAAAAAGTGGCTGCAATGCGCCATCCAAATGCAGTTTGTCACAACACCTACCCTGTCCCTCCTGAAAGAGTAATTCTTGTGTTTCTCCAAATGAAAAGCCAGGGAACGATGAGTTCAAATCAAGCAAACAGTCATTAAAAGCGCTAGAAGTCACTGCAAATGAGTGAGAACTGAGTCCAAGTCTCCATCTGTGCCTGTCAGTTCTGGCACATCACACGGATGTGTCGTGCCTCCGTCCGACCTCCTTTTTTGCCAGCTTGCCTTCTGCGCGAGGGAGACGGCGACTGAAAATTTATACCATGAAGCAGCAAGAGGAGGTTTCAGTTTGATAAGAAATGGTCCCGGAGCCAATTCTGGGGCGTTTTCCTGCCTCCCAGGGCTGTTGGTTTGTTCTGCTGTCCGGAGTACCTGCCGTGTCGGGGAAGTTTAATAGGAGGAGACATCACCTCTGAGTGTGGCTGGCATACAAGATTTACCTGCTTTCCATGAAGGAGTGAAAACACTTTAGCTAGTTAAAATGTTAAAACGGTTTTAGTGAGCAAAATAACTTTACAGGGAAAAAAATGATAAGCTTGGGAGAGGAAGGATGACCGGGGAGCGATGCTCCATACGCTGGCGTTTGCAGCCAGCAGCCTGGGTAACACCTTGGAGAGAAACCTGGATCGCAGCAGTTTCAGTGAGTAACTTAGGGCAGCTAAATCAGAAGGCAGAGCTCCCCGGGCAGGGCTGTCCTTCAGGTCGGACTGGGGGCTTCAGCCGCCCCGAGGGAATCGGCCAGCAGCTGGTTTTTGAGGTGCTCGAGAGCTACCTACCCTGAAAAGTGTTGATTATCACCATATAACGGGGAAATCTGGGGTGTCTAACAACTGTCGGATTGCTGATTGGGTCTGGCCTGGTGTTTCAAAGTAGAGGACCCAAAGGACTGATTTCAGCCAACGCTGTCACCCAAACAATGATTGCCCTGCCAGCTGGCGCTAACGAAAATAAAAGTAACCTGCTTCCCGCCTCCAAAATGCACAGGAATTTTGCCAGCACCAACAATGACACCACCTTATATTTCTGTTCTGGGCCTGATGAGTCTGACACCAGAGCAGAGAGTCATTTAGGGCCAAGACAAAGCGTAAATGGTAGGAAGAAATTTGTATTTAGCAATTGCACCAAAATGGTGAATTCAGCAATTCACCAAAAAATCAAACTGAAATTAATGCTTGAGCGTGCTTCTTGACATCTTTTGAAGGTAGGAGCAAGGAAGCAGGTCTGTCTTCGAGGGAAAAACCCCATTAGCAGGATATGCTGTCTGCAGAGAGCTCCTGAGCATGGGATACGCGGCTGTCATTCCAAGGGATCTGCGTGTAACAGGGAGCTGAGCACTCGGACTGGCTGTGCATCTGCAGGCAAACACAAAGAAAATCTCTCATCCCGATCTGCAAAGCACAAACTGATGCTGCACTATTTCTTCCTGCTTAAAGCAGAATGTACTTTATCTTGGATGCTGCTCTGAGATGCCGGCAGGCAGGTATGGAAAAGTGCAATTTTTCTGTCCCTATTATTTGAGAGTTTTTAACTTACAAATGAGGTATGCCGCACCGTATTCCTAAGGTTTGCATTTGATACCTGCTGGGTAAACACAACGCAATGATGCTATTTCAGCAATATAAAAGGCCGTTATCACAGGTGCTGATTGCAGCTGCTGATGTTATATAGCCTAGCAATGCCTTGCTACGTGCTTTCTTCTGGCCTTAAATTCTATACATAGTTTGAATTGGTTTGTCCTCTCCCCTATTAGGAAGGAATTGCACCTCAGAGCCTTCAAATCACACATTTCCTAACCACTTTCAGCTGCACCTCCACAGTCGTTGAGTCAGACCTTCAGTCCTTCTGTTCTTAGCATGTCCATACCTCACACAGCACCTATAGACCAAGGAGAGCTCGGCGCTGCCCTGGGCTCCCTCTGCCAGCTCCGCAGCAGCCACACAGCGCTGGGGACCCCGGCCCAGGGGGGACCCTACATCTGGATGCCAGGCGGTGGAGATGTGAGGAGACACAAAGGCTTGAGCATCCTCAGGGAGCGTGATGTTAGAGCATCCAGGGCCATGGGAAAGGCAGAGGTTGTAGGTCCATAAAGGAAGGCTCTCACTGCTCTTGCCATGCCAAGCAAGCTGTTAAACAACGTATGCTTTGGCTTTCCAGGCTACAGCACAGATGCTTGTGGGATTGGGGCTGTGTACGGACAGCCCCCACTTGAAGCAACACAAAGGAGGAAGAGGGAGGTGGGATGACAGCGTAGGCACGGCTGGCGATGGTGGGGATGTGCCGCAGTTCATCCTACCAAAGCTTGGGGAAACCATTGGACTTTTTACATCAGTAAAATTGGGCTTTTTGTTGGGTCACTATGAAACGCTCACAATGGTGTGAAAGAGCAGTTCAAAAGCAGTAGGTATATTGAATAACTCAGTGCCAGGAAGAAAGATCCTGAAATGAAACAGTTTCTATAGTTGCAGTCAGGAAACATTAAAATAAAATGTACAGGTGGCAAACCTCAAGATATCTGGTGATTTTGCGATTACCAAAGGTTTTCAAAGAATACAAAGGGAAAATGGTACTACAGCCCCTCTGCAGTTGACATCGGTGTGAAAGAATATGTCACTAGAAGGCATCTCTCTAAATGAGGGATTGTAGTTTTTCATGTATCCATAGAAAAAATCTGTCATATTTCATATTTGACGTATATTCATGTATTTTTTAAAAAAGAAAACACATTTAAATCTTCCATTTTAGTTTTTGAATGTTCCATAATTTTTGTGTTCCTTAAGCTGTGTGCTGGTAGCTAGCCTTGGGAAAAGCCTTCTCAGTTCTTTACAATTTACTTTGTGGCCAGCGCAATGAGCCTGCCCACAAGACTTTCCACTGCCTGAAGAGTTCACGCTGGTGACCCTTTCAGGAGAAACAGCCAGCGGTTCCTCATTTAGGGACAGAAGCGATAGATGCTCTGCCTGATGAGCCCTGTTCCATCACAATTTAGAGCAGGCATGTTCATGTTATGTTGGGATTCACATTAATATACAAAATGAAGGGGGGAGAAAAGCGCTCGTTTTTCTGAGCTCTTTTTCTTCCAAATCTCTGGAGCTGAAAATCTAATTAATCCGTGACTGTTCACTTTAAAAATACTGCTGGAGGAGGAGGAGGAGGAGAACTAGATCCAAGCAAAGAATTCATTGCAAATAATTTATCTAGAGGGCCTGGCTCATTCTCTTTCTGAGCTGTCGGCAATCAAGTTATGAGATTTTTAAGAGCCTTTACTCAAAATTGTTTTCTGTACGATTTTAAGAAACTTTGTATAAATGTTAACAGTTGCTTATATGTGATTTGACTGCAGATCTGAGATTAGATCTCATTAGCTCTGGCTAAAGATTTACAGCTCATTTCACTGAGCCCAGGTTAGGAAAACCTAAGTGTTATGGGCTTGTTTTTATGTGATTGTCAGCATACCTGAATTAAAAATTGTCTTTCCATCAATACTCTCTTAAAAAATTTACTGTTTCAGTACAGACATCTACTAATTAACTATTTGTTAAGCTATTAACATTGAATAAATGCAGAAGCCACAAAAAATGGTGGACACAGGTAACCCCCCTTTTTATTTACTCAAGATAATTTTTAGGTACTCAGGCAGCGCTGGTGATAAAAATGAGGGCACATTGTTTCTGTACGATGTCATTTGTGGATGCCCAGCACTGAAAAATTGACATCTTCTCATTCCTCCAAGAGTGTCCAGCCTGAGGGATCAGTCAGTGGGCTGAGGGCTCCGACACCAGCAGTGGGACGTGCGATAGCCAGGTTAGGAAAGTCACTCTGCATGCCCTGGCAGGGAAGGAAACCATCTGGTCTTATAAACCAGATGTTTTAAAATCTTACAATCTAGTAATCTCAGCATTATCTGCATAATTAATGTATTGGCGATGCTGGAATTACTACCTTTATCCTTTCGGAAAATCTTACACCAAAGGAATCACAAGTCTGGCCGCATGAGGACAGATCCTCCAAACTTGGAAATGGGCATTTCCTCCTCTGCAGTTAGAGAGCTACATTTTGAGATCCCCATTTTTACTTGTTTGGATAAAAGGAATAACATGAGTTCAACAAAGACCTTTGGATTCATGACTTTGTTTTTTCTGCCTAATCAGTGAATTTTTTTCATCATTTTTCTTTTCTATGTGGATTGAAAGGCTCCAGTTTTTCATCTCTAGCTGAGAAATGTGGATTCCTAACTTCTTCACTCTTTGGTCATGATTTGGGCTCCAGGCCTGTCGGTCCCTCGGCTGCACTCACATGGCATATAAATGTATTCAAAGAACGAGGGCTAGATACTCAGACTTTTGACACTTATTAAGGAAAATGCTCTCCTTAGTTACCCAGCTGTCTCTCTAAAATGGAGGGCTTGAAGGCCATGAGATAACTCCAGACCCATAGATAGAGTCAAAAGCAAAACTCCTTCGCAGCAGTAGCCGGCTATCTCGCTGCCACGGATTTTCCACTTCACACACCCATATATGTGTGGAGACCTGTTAAAAACTTGCTCTTGATACAAACGACTTCAGTTTGCCTGGGAAAAGACAGCATCCTAGATGAACAAAGCTCCCTGATTGAGCCCGCGGTGATTAATCACCGTAAGAGTCAGTGGGAGGAAGGAGCCGACCGCTCTGACACAACCCTACGGTGCTACCCCGCCGATGAACTGGGGGAACCCGCCGGGGAGCGAGGGGGTTTCTGCCCACACCCTCGTCCTGGAGATTGACGGAAAGGAGGTTTGAGGTACAAAAAGAAAATGCCGAAGGACAGAAAGGGAAGATTACCCAATGCAGCCTGACGAATGGGTTCGCACTGCAGCCCACGCCGTGCGTGCTCTTGCGGAGGGGAAGAGGCTGAGGTTTGGTGTTTGCCAGCTTGGTGTTAGCACCTGAACCGGCACCACTTGGCGCCGCGGCCCCACGGCAGAGCTGCCTGCTCGTGCAAGGGCCGACGGCTCGGATGAAAGGGTCTGCACCAGCGCCCGCACGCTTGGCCTCCGCAAACGGCCTTAGTTATGTGGACACTGGTTGTTTGTATGACTCCGTATGCAGATACCACCAGAAAGAGACAAAAGCAGATGTTATCGAAAGCAGAAAAGAGAAAGCCTGGGATCTGGGTGGGTCTCTGGACCAAAACTCTCTTTGGGATGTAGGGCTTATCAAAATTGGCTGAAGTCTCGCCACAAAGGTTTGCGAGGACTCCCACCTCCGTGCGGAGGTTGCTGCCTTCTCCTCGTGAGCTGGGGCAAAGCACGAGCCGGAGAAAGCACAAGAGCCCAGCAGAGCCGAGAGTCTTGTTTTGAAAGGCCTGCCTCTCTTGGACTCTCTTGCCCTTAATACTATCTCATTTTTATGTTTTGTGTAAAAAAAGAACTACTTCCAAACCTGTCATGCTAAAATCAGTTGCAGGGACCTCACTGGTTTTATTGTTGCTACACGGAGAATACCTCACCAAGTTTCCTTCTCCCTCCAAAAACGACCAAGGAGAGAGGAAGCAATTAATACCCACCATGAAGGTAAGGAAAATGAAGGGGAAGGGTATGGACATCTGTTGGTTACTAAAGAGCTGTCTTGCTGCCAGGGCAAACGGACAGAAGGGAGAAGTGGATGAGGGAAATTTCTCTGCCGGAGCTCCCCGCTTGCCACGACCGCTCCCAGAGATAAGGAGGGGACCAAGGGAGATAGCGCGCTTGGCTCGGCTCTGCAGGGCTCGGCTCGGCTCGGCTCCGCGGAGCCCGGCCAAGCCGAGCGTGT